>NC_053160.1:13454784-13750299 GCF_016835505.1 Polypterus senegalus
GATTACTTATTTTGTTATTGGGTGGCTCTATTTTTTTCTTGAGAGTATGAGAGTTTCTCAAATAATTAATAATTATAATGCAGCGCTTTTTGAGTATTAGCTGTGGTACTTTTCTTGCAAGTGTTGACTGCATTATATTTTATCATTATTGATTTATTCTTTATTATACGTAGTGGTTTTCAGATTGCAAAAGCATGCTCTAAAGTGTAAAAATGTACAATTGATATAAACACACCGAGCATCTCTGCACAGGGCAGTAAAGTCTCAGCTGGCAGGGTCTGTAGGTCCTTCATTCTTTAGCCTTGAGTCTGGCCCGTGTGTCAAAAGGTGACATCTTTGAATTGGAAGGTTTCTATTACATAAGGGCGGCAACTGTCAAAGGTTTAATAAAATGTGAGCACGTATAAATTAGGCTGGCGGTTGTTTTGTTGATGGTTTAGGACTAAAGAGCAGTGCGATTCAGCTGAAGGCAGCTGGAATGAAATGGAGACACTAAATCAGGCCAGTAATAAAACTTTCATGGAGACGTCTGGGTCAGCTTGGCTTCAGTGGATGATATAGCCTTTTGAAAACTGGCAATTGACTATTTATGGACTTTATCTAGGGGGTGGCTTGAAATGATTACGAGAATGCAGTTTAACGCCAGGATTAATGGACTTCTGAGGCACTTGAAGCGCAGATGGCAGGCTGATCATTTGAAGCTCTCCTCATACCAAATGCAATATTGAAAATGCAGTCGGATAATTGTAATCATCAATAATATCGGAATGTGCCAGGGCTGCTTCTTCTCCTTCTGCTGGTTTCTTTTCAAAATGTTGTCATCAAAGTTGGTGTAGTCAAGCAACGCAATGGCTGAGGAAGGATGTTTTTTGAGTTTTAAAACTTTCATGCAGACACCCCCTATAGTTTTGAATGAAATGAGTAATGATTTATGCTTTTTAAAGAAATGATTACATCTGCAATTTGGATTTTCACTCTAACAACATTCTTTCTTAAAGATAGTAATAATATGTATTACTGTCAAGTTCATGTAATATGTTTTTGCATTTTCATGGATATGCATTCTTTATATTGTGGCCAGTTGCTTATTTGTGCTACTGGCACCCATGGGCCAAAGCTTATTCTATCAGGTAAAAACAAATCCTGGCTTCCCCTTATTATGGTAACTGGCATCCATCAGAGAGAAGAGGATTGGGGGATCTCTCTCTTAGGCTTTTTAAGTTAAAAAAACTTACAAAAAAGTCATATTTAACAGATGAGTCAAATGAATTCAAATTTCAAATGTCACAGACTCCTGGGGCCTCGTGTATAAACGGTGCGTACGCACAGAAATATTGCGTAAGAACTTTTCCACGTTCAAATCGCGATGAATAAAACCTACACTTGGCAAAAAGCCACGCACTTTTCCACGGTACCTCATACCTTGTCGTACGCAAGTTCTCAGCTCGGTTTTGCAGACTGGCGGCACCCAGCGTCAAAGCAGTGCTACTGTTCCTGTGTGGTTACTCTTTATTTTCCTGACGCGGCTTTATAAATACACTGAAACTAACCGCATATTGTTTATTAGTGTAACGCATCTGATTGTAATTAACTTGTAACAATACAATGGTCCAGGGAACAGCCATAGTATTCCAAACACCATAACTGCATTAGCGTTGTTACTCTCACTGCACCTTCTTCTTTCAACTGCTCCCGTTAGGGGTTGCCACAGTGGATCATCTTTTTCCATATTACTCTCACTGCACCACTCAGAGTATTTATATCACTGTATCAGAGTGTGGAATCAGAGCAGCAGCTGATTGGAAAGAGAATTATCGGGATACAGCATCAAACACACGCTGTCTCAGCCAGGGCAAAACGTTTCAAAGCCTTTCCTGTACGGACCTCGCGGTTCAGAAACAGTTTCATCCCAAGAACTTTAAAGGCACTCAATCAATTGCTCCTTGTAGAACTGTTTGTACTTATAAGTACAATCACCTCACTGTAAACTTGCACTACAGTTATAATATTGCACAACTTGAGCCACTTTATAAAGCGCATATTTACATATGATGACGATATCATTTTTAAGATGAAATGCAGCAAAATATGTTTATTATATTATACAGGTAAAACTTTAACTTCATATAAATAATCTATTTTCTTCACTGGGACTGGCGTGAAGGATAGAATAATTAAACATGTACTACGAAGATATTTCAATGTTCCTTAAACGTTTTGAAGAATCGCGCTCTATGCTTACAGAAGGCTTAACGTATATTACAGAGCTGATTGTGTGGTGATCGGTTACTTGGAGAAACTTGCCACGCCAATATATATTGAATATAAAAAAGAAAGAGAAAATAACGACACGGCTAAAAATTTCGACAAAAGTTAAAAGCTTGTGTCTTTAGCACGAGGCGGCTATGCAGTGTCCGCAACGGACGTGGCCATCCACCGTGCATAAGATACCATATTGACATTGGCGGGAAAGAGCCACTGATTCTTTCTCTGCCCAGGGCCGCCACAAGCCTAGAGCCACCCATGAGTACTGCTGCAACAAAATAATTTCATCGAAGGTCGCGCACAATCACTGCGCCGTGAAACCCATGTTTAATAACGTGCTTTAACTCCTATCATCATGAAAATGATATCACGTATACATCTCAGTATTTTAGTTATTCAGAGAGCTGTAATATCACGAATGTAATGGATTCTGTGTCCTGTCGGAGGAAGAGAGCCGGTTTAAGAAGCAAGTAGTGATTCACACACATAGAGCACATAGAAGATCACATACAAAACAAAGCATTTAACGTGCTACTTTAATTACGATGTGATTTGAGAAACTGGTTAATTAAACGATTTTAAGATGATGTTTATGGTGTTTTACTTTAATGACAAAATAAAATACATGATTAAAGTAATTAGAATAAAGAAATTTCGAGATTGAAGTTGACATTTCGTGCTTTTTCCCCACTGTGTGCCTTTTACCCTAATAAGCTTTCATATGACACTCGGACGGTGGGCTACGACTCACCTTTTCATGGTGACTTTGATATCTGAACTTTCAAGTTTCTCCAACACGCTATGTCACTCGATCTACTTCCTTTTGTTGATTATACCACAGTTTAATTAAACAAATAGTATGTTTTTCCTTTGCCTCCACTTAGTATTTGCTGAAATTCTTATATTTTCCCCTGTGCTTTTCCCATTGTCTTTTCACAGAAGGCTGAGCTTAAGGGCAATTTATATTAATTTGCATATTCAAAGAGGCGTAATTCTGGGAGGAGTTGGGGTGGGACATAAGGCGCGTGCACGAGCTTTACTTTTCACACTGACCGGGATTTATGTAGCAGAAGAACGTTGGATTTGGAGTACGCACAGATTCCTGCATTTGGATTTTTCTGTGCGTAAGCACATTTCGGCTTTTGTGCTTACGTCATGTTATAGTGCAAATTCTACGCTCGGCGTTATGCATGAGGCCCCTGGTGCTTTGATTGTCCAAATCTGTCCTCCTTTTTTAAGGTGATGCATGAAGCAACTTTTTCAAAAGATCATGTGTCTCTGTCTCTAACCCAGCCACAAGGGATGCACAAACCAGTGTGTTTCTTTGTGCCGGTACCAAGCCCGGATAAATGGGGAGGGTTACGTCAGGGAAGGCATCCGGTGTCAATTTTTGACAAATCAATATGTGGACAACAATACAAATTTCCATACCGGATCGTTTGAGCCCCGGATTAACAATGACTGCCACCAGTACTGTTAGCCAACAGGGTGCTGGCGGAAATTGGGCTACTGTTGGCCCAAGAAGAGGAAGAAGACAAGATACAGAGAACAGAAAGATTTGGAAGAAGATGATCCACTTAGGCGACCCCTAAAAGGAGCAGCCGAAAGAAGAAGAAGAAGATGTCTGTCTGTCTCTCCCCACAAAACATCTTGTCCAACCATTGAAAAATTTGTACTTATTATTCAAAGAAATTTGCTTATACAGTTCTAGTTTTCATTTAGATATCTAGAACAGACCCGTGTTGTACAAAGTTTTAAAATTTCTAAATTTCCTATTGAAAAGCATTGGTGCATTTGCCAATTCGTCCATTTTATAATTAAGAAATGTTCCGTGCAACTTCAACTAGGAATTAGTTTGCTGTTTCAGTTTCGGTTCGGTTTTCAGTTTGGTTGCTTGACCTTGTATAATTTGGTAGATTTCCCTCCTTTACTTGTCAGAGAACTGCACAGTGGAACCCTTTGGAACTGCTTTAAGTAAGTTAACTAACAGAGTACAAAAAAGCATTTCTCTGGAAATAAATGAAATGGGAGAACAATCATGTAATCACAAATGGGAATTTGGAATTATAAGCAGACCGGCATCTTAAGATCTTAATGTGCTCTCTGGTTTGTAAGTAATGATATATTCAGATAAGTAAGCTGGGGCCTTATGTATAAATAGTGCATATGCACAAAAATTTTGCATATGCTCGTTTCCATGCTCACATCGCGATGTATAAAAACTAAACTTGGTGTAAAGCCACGCACATTTTCACACCAGCTCAATCCCTTGTGTATGCAAGTTCGCCAGTTGGTTTTGCAAACTGACGGCACCCAGCATCTAAGCAGTGCTTCTGTTCCTGTGTGGTTTCCCTTTCATTTTTTGATCCATATTCCTGATGCAGCTTTATGAAATACACTGAGATTAACTGCATAGCGTTTATTAGTTTAAGACATCTGATTGTAATCAGCCCATAACTATATAATGGTGCACAATTGGCCAAACTACTCCAAATACCATAGCTGCTTTAGTGTTGTCACTCTCAGTGAACCACTCAGAGTATTTAACCTACTGTATTTGAGTGTGGAATCAATCAAACAGAAAGTCCATTTAAGAAGAACATAGTGATTCACTCACATAGAGTACATAGAAGAACACATAGAATATGAAGCATTTTGTGTGTTACTTTAGTTATAATGGGATTTGAGAAACTAGTAAATTAATCAATTTTAAGATGAATTTTATGAAGTTCTACTTTAATGACAAAAATAAACTGATAATTAAAGTGAAAATTAAATTAGATTAAAGTTAACATTTGGACATTTTTTTCCACTGTGTCCCTATTTATTTTTTCTTTTCTCTGAACCCTAATACGCTTTCATATGACACTCAGACGGTTCGCTACGACTCGCATTTTCACAGCGACTTTGATATTTGACCACTTCTTATTTATTCCGGACACTGTGTGACTTTCTGAACTTGAATTTTTGAGTGTCTCTGCCACTCTGTCACTTGATCAACTATCTTTTGTTGTTTATATCACTGATTAAACCAACCAATAGTACGTTTCTCCTCTACTTGATATTTGCTGGAATTCTTCTTTTTCTTTTTTTTTTGCCATTGCCTTTTTACAGAACGCAAAACATAAAGGACTATTTATATTGATTTGCATATTCAAAGAGGCGTAATTCTGGGAGGAGTCGGGGTGGGGTGGCAGCACAAGCATTACTTTTCACACTGACCGGGATTTATGGAGAGTGGAAGTTGGCATATGCACAGATTTATGCATCTGGATTTTTTTTGGAGCGTACGCACATTTCCACTTTTAGTGTGAATTCTATACATGCATGAGGCCCCTGGACCTTCGCCATTTTAGTTTGTATATGTTAAAAGTAGGATTTTGAAATCTTTCCTAAACTTAACCAGGAGCTAGTGCAAGGATTTAAGAACTGGAGTTACTGTATGTGTTTGTATTGTCTTATTTTTGTACTAATTCTTGCAGCAGCTTTTTGGATTAACTGGAAGCTGAATCAAGAACAGTTTGAACATCCAGTGAACAACACATTGCAGTAGTTAATCCTACTAGAAATAAATGCAGGAATTAATTTCTCAGTAAGAGAAAGGGTTAGAAAATGACTGACAAATGTGCTTTTGCTACTTTGGTCACATTTTAGGCATTATACTCATGAACTTTGACTTGCCTTGAAACACCAAATAAATGACACACATTTTGCAGTTGTATTTTCTTTGATGAAGTATTCTGTATTGCCCATCCTTCTAGCTCCATGTCTCAGTGATTATTATTTTTCTATTAACTGTCATCCCATCCAGATTTCGCTCCCTGCCTTACGCACCAAGTTGCCCTTATGACCTTGTCATTATACTGTAAGTGGTTTTGAAAATGTATGAGTGGACAGATTGATTATTTCTATTTACACTGCAGCTTCAAAAAAACAAGAGCTGGAATTTTGTGTGTATTTCAGAAAATGTACAATCAGATTCTTTCCTCTGCCTAACCCCAACCCACTCTTTCAATACCAGAGTTAGAAAGAATTTCTAATTATAAAGAAAAAAAAAATATTTTTGATTGTAGATCGAGATATTCTCTGGGGATATAAATCTCATTTATCCTGTCTGTATTGCTTTGCAAAGAGATGCGATATGCTGGGTTGTTTTTTGTTTTTTGGATACCTGTTTGTCACGGATGGTGCTCCAAAATAAAGATGAAGAGTGTCAGAGTTAATTATTGGAACCTCAGGTATGACAGGCCAAATTGTTTTCATATGGGGGCAGTGAAATCAATTTTTCACTCCATCTGTGAATATTTTGCAAAGCGTTTCTCTCTATGTTTCTCCGGAAAGTAAATTGCATTGATGATGCACACGATTAATATAAACATTTTCCGGAGTGGGAAATCTATGCCAATTGCAATTTAGAGTTCATTTTCTCCTTTCCAAAAGTCCAATTTGCTTTTGATATAATGTTATTTTCTAAGATTCTTTTTTTATGCTTTAAAAAAATAGACTTTAAATGGATTTTATTTGTAATGAAAGCTGCAGCTGAGACCAGCTGCTAAAGTCTAGTAATCAAATTCCATGGAAATGACAATGTTATGGGAATAAATTAAAAAAAAAATTGCTATAAAATATTCTACATCATTTTATCCTGTTGTTTGAGTAAAGTGTGTTGTATTAGATATGAATGATTTGTCATTTTTTGGTCTTGACTGAAGCAAACATTTTGAAAGTAGGACAGGTAACCACAAGAGGGAGTCGCCGAGCCCTACACCACAGACGCAGTGTTACCCAACACAATTCAGAGATTCCTGTACAGTGTGTGCAGCATTATGGGGATTGATAGCTACATCTGCACTCCTCCAGTGTCGCGAGAGCTGAAACAAATAATAGACATAATAACCATTCTAACGGCTAGGGTCTGTGACATTTTCTGCAGTACTTTTCAGTGATTTTGCCCCTTCAACGGTACATGCCTCACTATTGTTACAATGGTGGAGTGCTTTGTCAACAACAACATTTATTTTTTCATACAACTGATGTAGCTCGAAATGCTTTACAAGATGAAGAAAGAAAAACAACAAATATAAAAATCGGATTAGGCAATACTAAGTAACAAAGAATAAAATAAGGTTTAATGGACAGAAGTACAGAAAAAAAAAACTCCAGAGGGCTGGAGAAAAAAAAAAACAAAAT
Source organism: Polypterus senegalus (assembly GCF_016835505.1). Classification (NCBI taxonomy): domain Eukaryota; kingdom Metazoa; phylum Chordata; class Cladistia; order Polypteriformes; family Polypteridae; genus Polypterus; species Polypterus senegalus. The sequence continues at coordinate 13,462,240 of NC_053160.1, forward strand.
CTGCAGGGGTTCCAAGGCCACGAGACCACCCAGCCCCCACTGGGCATTCTACCTCACATAAATGATCTCAGTCAGTCCTCATGGTTTTCAGGCTTCACATGAAAGAATTAGGTGATGGTGGTCATGTGGACCTCTGGCCTTCCATCCATCAATGTAGGGACTCTGTGGTGCTCTAATCAGGCAGTGGTGGCACAGATCGCCATCACAGAAAACCAGAGAAAGAACAGCAAAGAAAGTAGGGGTTAGTATGGACAGTGGAGTCTTGATAAAAATGATAATTCAATGAATATACATGTCAGAGAGGCCATCCAGCATTCATTCATCAAGTTACTCCTCCTGTCTATGCAGATCCCATTCTTAGACCCAGTATGTTGGTCAGCTGTCTTCATAATAGTTTAAGCTCCCGCATAATGACTAGATGCCTGATGGACACCTGTTGTTTCTCCGTCTGCCCATTTTTCTGGCTGTTCTTCTTATTCATCTTTGGCATTGGGATGTTAGTGCTGGGTGTGTTTGTGAGAATTAAGAGTTTGGTTCTAATATTTTTCCAGGACCCTGCCAAACGATGGCCAGGAAATCCTGCCGACTATACCAATGTATCCACAAGGGGGAGCCCCAAACTTGAGACACAAGATAAAAGGTTTTAATTTGCTACCAATCCTTTTCAAACAAGCACCACACAAAATGCTCAGAAACAAACAGTTTCTTTTCCTCTTTCTGCTTCAAGCTGAGTGTCACCCACTGCCTCCTGATTCTGAACCTCTGAGGTGAAGCTACAGGCTTCTTTTTAACTGGATCTGGGACTGCTTCCATTGTTACTGCAAAGTCCATCCAAAGCACTGCCAAGTTGTGTGGAAAACAGGGCAGTGTCTGGCAGCACCAAATGACCCCAAAAGGGCTGCGTTTCAGGACCCCAATTCCCATGCCTCACTGGTGTCCTAACTGGGTTCAGCCCTGAGGAAAACTGCCACCTGCCATGTGGGAGAATGAAATGCTCCTGGCACACATATTTGCTAAGTTCATTATTTTTCTGTCCCAGTTGAGATGAAGATTGTCGGATGTTCCTGCCAGGTTTAATCTCCACTCCTCCTGTCCTTTTATTATGGCCTACTGGCCAAGTAAGAAATCAGCCTCCATCCCAGCCAGCATGCCTGTCCTTCATCCATGATACTTACAGGTATCAGTCAGTTTCAGTCCATTGAAGCACTAAGTGTTCTGTCCGGTACTTCTCGAAGCTCCATCCCAGGTACTCCTTTTCTTTATTAATGTCCCTGGCGTTAACTCTGAGCATGACTCGGGCTTGGAAATCTATATAATTACGGTTCATCACAAGTCAGACTCGGGGAGACATTTACTGATCTGCTTCACATTGTAAGACTGCAAAATGCTTAGGACAGTAATTTACCGCCATCTAGTGGATAAAATATCATGCTCCAAAACAATCATGAATATTTCATTGTGTTTTGCTGCTTGTCACACATGCACGTCAGAGGGTCACCTTCCGTGCTCATCAAAGGTAAGCACTACTATCCCGGGACACCAGAGGCCACAATCATTGACTCTTCTGTCTATAATTTGTCATCCACAGCTCAGAAAAGACACCCATTAATGGCCACTGACCCCATCCCCATCCAGTCAAGAAGCTATAAAAGCAAGACACTCACATTACAGAGCACAGACCTTGAAGCCTGACTGTTCTCTCTCATTTGGCATTTATTTCCTTATCACGTGATCAAGCTCCTGTTATTTTCAGTTGGAAACCAAGGGGGCTGTTCTATATTAGCACAGGGGAGAAGCTTTCCTAAAAATACTCTCTCCCCTGGTCCTTGCATACTCTGGGTGTCCCATCCAGGTAAGGGCTCCGGCCGTCCGCCACAATGTGGCTTTGATTTATGTGAATATTTTTCAGTGTTACGCTTTGCCTGGATTGTAGAGCCATTTTGTTTCTACGCATCGCAACCTTTTTCTGGCTCCTTTCGCATCAATGTGATGCTCGATAGGGGATGTGGTTTTCAGAAGCTGGGCATCATAACATCACTTGCGCCACTCGCTTCCAGTGCATTGTGGACATGTGCTCTAAAATATCCTCTGAGCTTAGTAGTGTTGAATTTTGGGATTTTTCATCTTGGCATAGTTTTTTGACCTTATTTCTGTCTAGCACTCTGGTTCAGACTTTTGCCCCCTTTCACTTCCCAGATTAGACCCTTTTGCTTGTGTTTTCCTGATTATGCTTCTCTCTTTGTCCATTTTCTACATTCCCATGATGACCTGCAACTTAAGACTACCACATGTCCAACTCATATACCCGCTCTTAGGCAAGTCTGGGGTGGTCACTTAAACCAACCAGCATGATTTTGGGGATGTGGGAGGAAACCATCCTGTGTCTCTAATTGGTTAATTGTCTCTCACCTCTTCACCACCTAACAGTTAATGCGTAGTGAGCATACTGGCACAAAAATCCCTACAGATTTTATTTTTTTTCTCCAGCCTTTGGAATTTTTTTTTTTGTTTTTTCTGTCCACCCTGGCCATCAGACCTTACTTATTCTATGTTAATTAATGTTGACTTATGTTTATTTTTTATTGTGTCTTCTATTTTTCTATTCATTTGGTAAAGCACTTTGAGCTACATTTTTTTGTATGAAAATGTGCTATATAAATAAATGTTGATTGATTGATTGAAAAATGGCTACCGTCACATCATCCAGGTGGATGCTACAAATTACAAGGTGAGACACAAAAATAACCGGATTGGTAAAAAAGAAATTTGTATTGATGAATTACAGCATTCTAAACATTGTCACCTTCTATACACTCCCCCTCCCAGTCTCTATACCGCTCCATACGTATCTTCCATTGATTGAAACAGTGCTGGAAGTCTTCTTGCTTGAGGCTCTTCAACAGGCCTTACTTCATCCATTGAAGAAAAATGTGCTCCCTTTAGGTCACTTCTGATTTTAAAAAGTAAAAATCACAGGGAGCTAAATTGGGCGAATAGGGAGGTTGATCGAGGACAGGAATGTTTCTGTCAGTCAAAAACTGCTTGATGGAAAAAGCATTGTGCACAGGAGCGTTGTCTTATCTTGTCTCGCTGTTCGATTTTTTTCACCCGACATTATCGCGGCAACTCATGTAGCGATTGTTGTGCCAATACTGGCTGGGCTATTCACAGGATATACCTTACCAATCGGTGGCTTGAGAGGGCGTGTAGGAGGGGATATACAGTGGTGTGAAAAACTATTTGCCCCCTTCCTGATTTCTTATTCTTTTGATTGTTTGTCACACAAAATGTTTCTGATCATCAAACACATTTAACCATTAGTCAAATATAACACAAGTAAGCACAAAATGCAGTTTTTAAATGATGTTTTTTATTATTTAGGGAGAAAAAAATCCAAACCTACATGGCCCTGTGTGAAAAAGTAATTGCCCCCTGAACCTAATAACTGGTTGGGCCACCCTTAGCAGCAATAACTGCAATCAAGCGTTTGCGATAACTTGCAATGAGTCTTTTACAGCGCTCTGGAGGAATTTTGGCCCACTCATCTTTGCAGAATTGTTGTAATTCAGCTTTATTTGAGGGTTTTCTAGCATGAACCGCCTTTTTAAGGTCATGCCATAGCATCTCAATTGAAATCAGGTCAGGACTTTGACTAGGCCACTCCAAAGTCTTCATTTTGTTTTTCTTCAGCCATTCAGAGGTGGATTTGCTGGTGTGTTTTGGGTCATTGTCCTGTTGCAGCACCCAAGATCGCTTCAGCTTGAGTTGACAAACAGATGGCCGGACATTCTCCTTCAGGATTTTTGGTAGACAGTAGAATTCATGGTTCCATCTATCACAGCAAGCCTTCCAGGTCCTGAAGCAGCAAAACAACCCCAGACCATCACACTACCACCACCATATTTTACTGTTGGTATGATGTTCTTTTTCTGAAATGCTGTGTTCCTTTTACGCCAGATGTAACGGGACATTTGCCTTCCAAAAAGTTCAACTTTTGTCTCATCAGTCCACAAGGTATTTTCCCAAAAGTCTTGGCAATCATTGAGATGTTTCTTAGCAAAATTGAGACGAGCCCTAACTTTAACTTATGCTTAACAGTGGTTTGCGTCTTGGAAATCTGCCATGCAGGCCGTTTTGCCCAGTCTCTTTCTTATGGTGGAGTCGTGAACATTGACCTTAATTGAGGCAAGTGAGGCCTGCAGTTCTTTAGACGTTGTCCTGGGGTCTTTTGTGACCTCTCGGATGAGTCGTCTCTGCGCTCTTGGGGTAATTTTGGTCGGCTGGCCACTCCTGGGAAGGTTCACCACTGTTCCATGTTTTTGCCATTTGTGGATAATGGCTCTCACTGTGGTTCGCTGGAGTCCCAAAGCTTTAGAAATGGCTTTATAACCTTTACCAGACTGATAGATCTCAATTACTTCTGTTCTCATTTGTTCCTGAATTTCTTTGGATCTTGGCATGATGTCTAGCTTTTGAGGTGCTTTTGGTCTACTTCTCTGTGTCAGGCAGCTCCTATTTAAGTGATTTCTTGATTGAAACAGGTGTGGCAGTAATCAGGCATGGGGGTGGCTACGGAAATTGAACTCAGGTGTGATACACCACAGTTAGGTTATTTTTTAACAAGGGGGCAATTACTTTTTCACACAGGGCCATGTAGGTTTGGATTTTTTTCTCCCTAAATAATAAAAACCATCATTTAAAACTGCATTTTGTGTTTACTTGTGTTATATTTGACTAATGGTTAAATGTGTTTGATGATCAGAAACATTTTGTGTGACAAACATGCAAAAGAATAAGAAATCAGGAAGGGGGCAAATAGTTTTTCACACCACTGTAGTTCTATGTTTCACATCTAGCCGACCTCCAGACGGTTTTCCAGGAAAGCCCCAAGCCCAGTCTGGTTATTTTTGTGTCTCATCTCGTAGTGGTTAAAGTGTAAAGATTTTTTGTTATTTATTATTAAAACCAAAGTATCCTGATGAAAATCCATGTAGCTAAAAAAACACAGCATAGACAACAACTGGGAGTGAAGTAGGTGCTCTAACATTACTTCAGCATATAAGAAAATATCTACAAAGAATAAGAGAGAGACCTCTTCAGTTGTCTAATAATGCACCGTAAAACATTGATTCAGCATCACCTGAACCTCTTCTTTGCTCAGTGACATATTTAGTGTGAAGTTGACTTTATCTCAATTATCCTTGCCTCTTCTGAAAATCCAAATGTGTGGCAGGTTGTATTTTAACATGCAAAAGACCAAGTTTAATTTATTTTAATTGTTGATCTTGAAATGCATTTTTCATCAGCTGTGCAATGAGCCTCATTCTAATTATCCAGCTGCTCCCTCCCTACCCTCTATATTGTGTGAGAAATGCATTATGAAATATTATTTGATAAGCCTGTGTTGTGCAATGAGCCAGTATTTTGAAAGATGTAGCAAGTTGTGTAAAAGCAAACAGATTTGAACTGCATGTTGTGGCCTGTAGGGGGCACTCATGAGGAAAAGACAAACCAACGATACCCAACTAAATGAACACAAAATGAACATAATGGAGTAGGGAGTCCAACAATAGTAGTAGTCGCATAGTCACATATCCATCCATCCATTTTCTAACCCGCTGAATCCAAATACAGGGTCACGGGGGTCTGCTGGAGCCAATCCCAGCCAACACAGGGCGCTAGGCAGGAAACAAACCCTGAGAAGGGCACACACACATACGAAGCACACACTTGGGACAATTTAGGAATGCCAATGCACCTAACCTGCATGTCTTTGGACTGTGGGAGGAAACCGGAGCACCCGGAGGAGACCCACGGGGAGAACATGCAAACTCCATGCAGGGAGGACCCGGGAACCAAACCAGGGTCTCCTAACTGCGAGGCAGCAGCGCTACCACTGCACCACCATGCAACCTGATCAGAAATATATTAAATTAAGTATACAAAAAAGTAAGAAATATGAAACTACATTTTATTCAAATCAATTACGCTTCTAACATTTCACATACTAAATATAGTAGATGTAGGCAATGTGCAGTATGAATCTGGTTATAAAGAATTTCACATCATTATGGTGTGGACACTAGGTGGCACTGTTGCCCCTTTAAACCCAACAGACAGACACTCAGAACTCCAGGTAAAAGCACCAAGAAGTATTTTTAATGCCTTTCTTCTTCTATAAACAGTGCCACTAAGCACCACAGCCACAAATAACAGGCAAATAATCAAAGTAACACAAAAATAACAATTCTCTTTTCCTCCACACCTCCGAGCAAGCTTTGTCCGCCTCCACCTGAGTCTGGCTCGTTCGCTGGATTTTCCGCAGTCCTTTATATAGTTCTTGACCCAGAAGTGCTTCTGTTCTTCCTCCCACGTGACTTGCCACACTTCCGGGTCAGATGGAGAATTCAAGTTCTTTAATCAGTTTGGGGCTTCCATCCTCATGAGCTCCTAGTACTTCTGGGCTATAAGGGAAGTATGACTCCTCAGGGCCTTTCACAGCACCCCCTGGCAGGACCCAACAGGGCTGAGATATTAAACTACATGTCCCATGGTGCCCTGCACCGCTACACTGCAGGGAAGCTGCCATCTAGCATCTTGGGGGAGGCAGTGTACAAAAGTTGCTACCTTCCCCCATGCTTCCATTTTCGGGGCATCCCAGCCGGACTGAGCTACTGGCCGTCTCTTACAATGGTTATGTTAATGGGTTCAAATTCAAGTCTTACTTGCATGTCTCCTAATTGAGTTGCATTCATACAATACCAATAAAGGCAAACATATACAATACAAAGAAGGCAACACATACTGTATATACAGTATATATATATATATATATGCACAGGTGCTCCTCCAAAACCACCTCTTAAACAGTGATAGAATGGGAAACAAATTCCTTTTTTTTTTTTACCGCTTTGCTCGATCAGCTGCTGGCTTGCTGCTGCTGCCATGCCACGTGATCTGCATTTTGTGCGGTGCTTCAAACGGAGTGATGGCTCTGAGGCTAAGGATCTGCGCTGGTATCCCAAAGGTTGCCGGTTCAAATCCCTGTCACTGCCAAAAGAGATCCTACTCTGTTGGGCTCTTGATCAAAGCCCTTAACCTACAATTGCTCCAGGGGTGCTGTACAATGGCTGACCCTGCACTCTGACCCCAAGGGGTATGCAAATTCCTAATATTAGAAATTGTATAAGGTGAAATAAAGAACGAAAAAAAAAGAGAGCCTTGTCTCTCTTCTCCCCCAGACATCCTCGATCACTTTTCGCTGTTCTGTTATTTCACCGAGTAATATTTTCCATTTGTTTGTGCTAATGTGATTTTTTAGAGACTTTCGAATTTTCCTACTTTCTAAGTCAAGTCAAGTCAAGTCTAAGTCAAGTTTTTTTTTTTTTATAATAGAGCGATATTGATTCTGGTATAGTTAGTAAACTTGTGAAATTTACTAATGACAATAAAACTGGAGGAATGACAGATACTGAGGAGGCGGTAAAAACAATTCAGAAAGACCTGGACAACCTTCAGAAATGGGCGAAAACTCGGAAAACGCAGTTTAATGTAGAAAAGTACGACGCCTGGGCAAAAGGAACATCAGTTAATAATACAAGATGAGAGCCAATGAGCTACAGGAAACAACCTCTAAAAAGCATTTCATTGTAATCATCCAAGCCAGTGTTTCTTGTCGTGAAACATCTGTAATTTGGTTGCTGTGAGTCATGAATTGCAATTGAGGTTAATGAGAAAGAGTCATGAGTGGTTTGAGGAAAGCTCCCTAAAGGGTCACCACTTACATGGCTGAAAAAAATCCTTTAGATGAATCTTTAAGGAGGAGACAACGACAGTTGGTGGCGATTCTCCAAGGACAGACAATGTTCAGGGGAACACAATGATGACTGACTTTGGTTCTGCAGCAGTTATGGGCCTCAGAGACAAGCAATGGGCAAAATAAGGTCACAAACAAAAAAAACGTTTAAAAACCACCAATCTAAGCAATGAACTGAAGTTCATAAAAGGCAAATAAAATGTTAGGTTATATTGTAAAATATAATGTTATGCTCTTGCTTATATAATGCACTAGTAAGACCATATCTGTAGTATTCTGTGCAGCTCTGGTCACCATGCTACAAAAAGACATAGCAGTGCTTGAAGCTGCGGAGAGAAGAGCATCCCAGGACTTAAGGACATGTCATAGGTTGACAGTCTCAGAATAAAAGCTGTTTAGTCTCAAGCAGAGGAGACTCTTTGGGGACCCAATGCAGGTTTTAATTCTCAGAGGCATTGATAAAGTAGATCTAACAGAACTAACTTCACTAAATAGTGAATCACGTACGTACTTGAGGGCACCAGTGGAAATTAAGGGTGAACATGCATTTAGGACTGAAGCCAGTGTGGAAGGCAAATAAGAAATTGGAGAACTGAAGTACATTAGGGGTGCCAACTTGGCCTCCCCATTTACTGCAAGTGTCCAAAAACAACAAAAGTGGAGGCGTGGTGGCACAACAGAAAATAGCCATAACATAACTCTTTAGCCTAAAACGGCTTCTCAAAATATTCAGTTCTCTCGAGCGGGTCTGCATATAGTAACGTAGTTCCTCCAACTGAGCCCTCAGATTTGTACTGCCCCAAACGAAAGGGGAGTGGTTTAATTGAGAGGGGGCATGATAGGTGGTGCCCCAGTTGAGCGATTTCTGAAAGCTTGGGAGGAGCAAAGAGGTTATATGGTCAGTGTTGGTGCCCCCTCTTGTCCCAATGGGTTATTGCATCCCTTATCAGAGCTAATGAAAGGTGATCCTCACTCAGATGCCCATGCATGACACCAAGAAGCACTTTTATACACATGGAACTGGGTGAGTCTGGAACAAACTCCAAGGACATGGAGTTGAAGCAGAAAACTTGGAAACCTTCAAGAAGTATTTGGGAGGAGGTTTTGGAAGATCTTAGCTATCAGCTAAACAAACAAACTTGATAGTCTGGCTCTCTCTTGATTGCACAATTCCTTATATTCTTCCTGCAGTCTACACTATACAAACTTCTGACATACTTCAAAGTTCAAAGCGGGTCTCAAAAAACAGGATTTAGAGGGCTAAAAGGAAAAGAAATAAGACAAAACTGTCACAACGAAAGAGATTCTAGAACTAATTAGCCATGCCACTCAGTCAGATTAGTTTCCTGTGCCTTGACATAACTGATACCGTATATACTCGAGGATACTCGAGGATAAGTCGGGACTTGATTTTACCGAATAATTTCCGGTATTTTATAATGTCAGTCGTATAAGTCGAATACGGAAAACTCCTGCTATTGGTCCAAAAGATTATGATATGCTAATGCCCACCTGAGAGAGTAACCAGGGAGCACACGGCCATTTAATTCTCTGTGGGTACGGCAATGCGCTGTATCAGCGTGTGCTCCTATCTCCTCTCTCTCTCTCTCTCTATTGTGCCTACGTGACCACACAGTAATACCTGAACGATTCCGAAGAGACGTTTGCACTGTTTTGTGTTTTTTGTATTTCATGCCCTCATACGCCATAAGAGCATCCCTTATCTATGATGAAGTGTTCGATCAGAAGAAAATATGAGGCTGGTTTTAAATTAAACTTCGTTGAAGAGGAGAATGAAATTGGTAACTGCACTGCTGCAACAAATTTTTGATGTGTCTGAGAAACTGGTGCAAGATTGGAAGATGTAAAAAAATAAAAATGTAAATGTTGTATTTTTGAGCAGGCGTATAAGTCGGGTCTGATTTTATGATCAATTTTTCGGGTTTAAGACCCGACTTATGAGCGAGTGAGTATATACGGTATGTTTAGGGTTGCCAGATTAGAAAATTACAAATATGGGACACTCTTAAAATATTTCTCTATATTACTATATATATAAATTATAAAAAATATTTATTTAATACAGACAACAAAGAAATATTATTATTATTTAATACAGGCAGTTAGAAAAAAAGTGGGCCGTGTGTAGTAACAACACACTTTGTTGACCCTGTATGTTGCAATGCTGATCCAGAACTGCACAGCCGCGCGGGTGGAGAGCAAAACAGTAAGAGTGTTGCCGTCCTCAGCCAACCAGAGCAACTGAACAAGCTGCAGACAGGCAGTAAACACTCGTTTCCTTGTTACATTTGGGTTATTTTCATCAAGAGAATCTGACAAAAGAAGTTATAATTACTTATAAAGTTACAGCTAAGTACTGTAAGAAGGTGGTAAAAATATATTTTTATTACGAAATTTGAAAATGAACTAAATACGGGACATGTGGGTGTCCATGAAAAGTCAGTATGGGACAGGGGACACAATTATCAAATACTAGTGACTGGGAGCCCGATCGAATCGGGCTACAAATTCTACGTTTGTGAAATCCATACTTTCTCTGCAAAGATTTATTTCTTTTTTTAAGTCCTTGAAATGATTTTGTTATCATGGCACTGATTTGTGCTTAAACTAGACCTTTTCGGCCGATGTAATGAAGAGCTACCTGTTTAAAAGGGGCGGTGAGACGTGGACTCAGCTCTTTGGCGCATCTCATTTGATTTTTTCCGGCAAACAAATTTTCAAAACAAACCGTATTTTACGATTCTAATCAGAGTCAGAGTAATAATTATGTTGGCGTAGTCATTTTAGATCTGAGCTCGGCTAAAATTTAAACAATGACCATTGTTAATACCCAGCTGTCATTACTCAGTTTACTAATAGATGTCAGAAGGACGAATGCCAAAACCAAACTGCCCAAAGATAGATTTCGACGTACCAAGCAAATGGCGATACGTTCGAAATTACTTACGGTTCCGAAGCTGTCAAAGGGTTTAAGTCAGTCGACGATGTTAGTCCTGGAAAGTACACGCCACCAAGCTAACGTTCCAAATAACAAACCAAACTTTCTGTTATCTGCTCGAACCAACACCGACTTACTATACTCAGCGGTCCAGCGGCATCACTGAAGCATTCGAACATTCTTAGCTAGTCATACAATACTGTGTCCGCATTTGCCACGTTATGTTCTAAGAAGAGGCCCAATGCATGGTTGTAACTTGTATTGAGTCGAGGTATTGATGCAAACACCATACATACAGGGTATTGACACGAACACCATACATACGGGGCATTGATGCAAACACCATACATACGGGATATTGACATGAACACCATACATACGGGGCATTGATGCAAACACCATACATACGGATAGTATCAAATTATATATAAGGATGGGACATGCCCCGTATAGAAGGGAAGTTTGGCAATCCTAGCTATGTTCATGATAAAGTATAAGAGGGCAAGGCCCTCCACCTACCCGAAAGAACAAAGTTTTTGCAGCAAAAATAAAATGGATTGAAGTGAAAAATTTCTCTTGGATTACTAGAAAGTAAAAAGAAAAAAAAAGTTCAGTAGATATTCTCTTTTGTCTTGCAGTAGCTGCTAATTTTTTTGACAGGGTATTGCATAAATAGCAATCGGCCAGATGGCAAAAGCCGACACTGTCTTAAGGCTCTGATGTGTTCACCATTGTACAACGATGTATTCAGCAAACTGATTTTTTGTCTTGTCATTTTCATTTACTTAGACAGGGAATAACGAATCTTGTTTAAAATCATATTAAGCTTATGCATTATGCATAAACAATTGGAAGAATTACAATAAGTGTTGATGTAAAAGCTACCATTTCAAAGTATCTGTGTTTTAAAGCTGCTTATTAAATGTAGTATATTTTAGGACACAGCAGTAACTGGAAGCCACTCTGCACCTACAGTAAATATGTCATCCATAATTTATGTTCAGATCATTTTAAATTCCATTGTGAATCATCTGAGAGATGTTAAATAATACAGCTGTTTGCCCAGAACATAACATTATCATTATTTTCAAGGCTTTCATTGGTTTAATGTGAAATGGCTTACAGCAATTTAGTTTTAATTCCTTGCATACTGTGGCTCTTCACACTCGCTCTACTTAAACACAACACAAAACCATCCAGCCTTTGTATTAAATGCTAATTTTTTTGTTACGTATTTAGTTATTTGTCTTCTTTACTCTTCTTATTAGGGATTATTTTCACTGAAGGAGCAGAGGGTTTGTGTAGTGGGAGGAAAAGTAGCTAGAGGACAAGGAAAGAAAACTGAGAATACAGTAAGTGATTTGGTGGTTCTATTTATGGTGGGAATGGGACCATCCACCCCACAGGGGCTAACTAGGGACACTACAATTGTATAAATGGGCCCAGTGGGTATTAGCCATTGTTTTCATTTGGTATTGCCAAAAATTATTCCTCATACTGTGTTACTAATTCCAGAATTGTTTATACAGTGAATTAAGAACAAGAAAGTATGAAAACATAACTCCAGTTCTTAAGTCCTTACACTGCCTCCCAGTTAAGTTTAGGGCAGATTTTAAAATCCTCCTTTTAACATACTGTATAAAGCCTTAAATGATCGGGCCCTGCTTACTTATCTGAACTTATCATTACTTAAAAACCAAAGCACGCATTAAGATCTCAAGATGCTGGCCTGCTTATGAGGTTGAGCTTTAAGCTACAGGGTCCTGAAGTTGTGTAATGGTCTGCCTGTTACTATAAGAAGTGCCCTTCAGTCTCAACTTTTAAATACGACTGAATACTCTTGACTTCAGGTTAGTATACCCTGACTAGAGCTGCTGATTAGCTGTGCATGCTGTGTCTCTGTTATTAGTCATTAGTACTAAAATATGTGGAATACGATATTTATAAACGGTTACTAACCCTCCTCTATTCATTCTGTATCCCATCTCGGTATCCACATGTGGCACTTGGTGCCACTGCTCTACTGCCAAGTGGTTTGCCTGCTTATGGAAAAGTCACCTCAGATAAAGGAGCACTGGAATCATCAGGTAGAAAGGTCCTTTCATCTGATTGGCCGGCCCAGAACTGACTCAGCTGTAGAATGGCCAATAGGAGGAAAGTGGCTTAATGACCAATGTCTCCAGAATGCTATGTCTGGCTTGTCTTTCTTTTCTGCAGTCTTACCCTGGTTCTACAATTAGCTGATGGACAGAAGTTAAGACGGAAGTAAAAAATTTAGGGGTAACCGTTGACTGTAATCTGAATTTTAAATCACATATTCATCAGACCACTAGGACAGAATTTTTTCACTTAAGAAACATAGCTAAAGTTAGACCTCTTATATCATTGAAAGATGCGGAGAAATTAATTCACGCTTTTGTTTTCAGTCGACTAGATTACTGTAACGCACTCCTCTCAGGACTACCCAAAAAAGACATAAATCACTTGCAACGAGTGCAGAATGCAGCTGCTAGAATCCTAACTGGGAAAAGAAAATCCGAACACATTTCTCCAGTTTTGATGTCACTACACTGGTTGCCTGTGTCATTCAGGATTGACTTTAAAATACTGCTTATTGTTTATAAAGCCTTAAATAATCTCGCTCCATCTTATATATCGGAATGCCTGACGTTATATTCCAAATCGTAACCTTAGATCTTCAAATGAGTGTCTCCTTATAATTCCAAAAGCTAAACTTAAAAGAAGTGGTGAGGTGGCCTTCTGCTGTTATGCACCTAAAATCTGGAATAGCCTGCCAATAGGAATTCGCCAGGCAAATACAGTAGAGCAGTTTAAAACACTGCTGAAAACACATTACTTTAACATGGCCTTCTCATAACTTCACTTTAACTTAATCCTGATACTCTGTATGTTCAATTCTTCATAATAACTATTCACAGTGGCTCCAAAATCCATACTGACCCCTACTCTCTTCTGTTTCTTTTTCCGGTTTCTTTGTGGTGGCGGCCTGCGCCACCACCACCTACTCAAAGCATCATGATGCACCAACAACGATGGACTGAAAGCCAGTCACGTCATCATCAGGTCCTTCCATGAAAACCCTAAATCCAAAGAGGACTGTTTGACTAATGTTAGGTAGATTGCCCAGAGGGGACTGGGCGGTCTCTTGGTCTGGAACCCCTACAGATTTTATTTTTTCTCCAGCCTTTGGAGTTTTTTTTTGTTTTTTCTGTCCACCCTGGCCATCGGACCTTACTCTTATTCTGTTAATTAATGTTGACTTATGTTTATCTTTTATTGTGTCTTCTATTTCTCTATTCATTTTGTAAAGCACTTTGAGCTACATTTTTTTGTATGAATATGTGCTATATAAATAAATGTTGATTGATTGATTGAGATGTTGTTGTCTCTCTATTATATAAAAAAAATCCAGAGACGAGACAAGACTTTTTAGCCTGGGACGAGACGTGACTTTTTCAGAGAGACTTTGTGCCAAGAGATTTAACCACACCTGGGGCTGGAAATAAAAGACAAAGAGTAGATGACAAAGTAGAACATCGTAAAGAATTCAAAAACGTTGGTGCGATAGACGTGCAGAGCAGGTTAGAGATAATGAAAGTACTAAAATTCGAAAGTCTAAAAAACATGATAGTAAAGATCGCATTAGTGCAAACATTGCACTGAAATCATTACTCAGTGAAATAACGGAACAGGAAAAAGAGATCGAATATATTGTTTGGACTAAACTTTAAGTCGGAGACTTGTAGATTGTCAAATTCATGTTGCCATCAGGGAAAAGTAGTGTTTCTTCCCAATGAAGAGGCGTATCCACGAGAATTAAAGATTTCTTGTTTGGTGAAAGTGAAATCCACATACGTGAGCGGCAGAGATGCAAAGTGACTGGTGCATAGCGCAGGACTGGGGGTTGGCGAGTGAAGCAAGCAGGGGGCAAAGCCCCCTAGTTTTCATCCATCCATCCATTATCCAACCCGCTACATCCTAACTACAGGGTCATGGGGGTCTGCTGGAGCCAATCCCAGCCAACACAGGGCGCAAGGCAGGAAACAAACCCCAGGCAGGGTGCGCACGCATACACACACACCCACACACCAGGGACAATTTAGAATCGCCAATGCACCTAACCTGCAAGCCTTTGGACTGTGGGAGGAAATCGGAGTGCCCAGAGGAAACCCATGCAGATATGGGGAGAACATGCAAATTCCACGGAGGGAGGACCCTGAGAAGTGAACCCGGGTCTCCTAACTGCGAGGCAGCAGCGCTACCCACTGCACCACCGTACCCCCCACCCCCAGTTTTCATTTATGTTAATGAGTTTCTACTTTGTTTGTGATGTATCTGTGCCATTTGTACCATCATAAGTGATAGTTCTGTATTTAGTGAGTGGTATCATCTATTCTTGTATTTTGCTTTAAGAGTTGTCACGACATTCTGCATTTGCGCTTAATAAGGAGTTCCATGCAAGAACAAAATCATTTGTACTGTTGTGTAGTATTTCTAAGGTGGCCATGATGGATTGGCCATCTAGCTCTGTGAAGAGGATTGCTTATGTGGTTTACGCCATTTTTTGACACACATTGCACGCCCAACCTACCTTTCTCCGGATTGCCTATCCCAAGATTTCTTCAATTTTTTTTTCTGCTAGTTTTTCTTTGGGGGGTTTTCTTGTCATCTTAGAGCACGGGTGTCAAACTCCAGTCCTGGAGGGCCACAGTGGCTGCAGGATTTCATTCTAACCATCTTCCTCATTAGTGACCAGTTTTGGCTGCTTCTTTTTCTTTAGTTTTAATTAACTTGACTCAGGTCCCTTAGTTGTCTCTTTTTTCTTTAATTAGCAGCCAAACAATAATAAGACACAAAATGAGCCGTCATATGAACAGCTCACCTGTGCCTACCACACAATATCCAAAAATAAAGAAAGGTGAAGGTCTCAGTAAGGTTGATCTCTCAGGTCACCAAAACATTTGGACGGTGTTCTTAGAAAAAACAGAAAAATCAACAGTTTTGGAAATGTCTGCAGTGGCAGAATGAGAGCAGCAACAAGCCATGGAATTAAATAATGAGTTTAATTAACAGCAAGAATCGGCTTCTCATTAAGAGATTGGTTGGAGTTTGAAATCCCAGTTTAGCTGGTCATCTGTTGGCTCGTTTCACATCTCATTTCTGTTTGGCTGTCATTTAATGAAGAAAGAAATCCATTTAGAGGACTGAATCCTCCAAAACAGGGCTATTAAAATAAAGGAGTGAATTAGCAGTGAAAACTGCTCGCTGATTAGGAAAAGGGTTAGAATGAAAACCTGCAGCAACTGCGGCCCTCCAGGCCTGGGGCCTCATGTATAAACGGTGCGTATGCACAGAAATGTTGCGTAAGAACTTTTCCACGTTCAAATCGCGATGTATAAAACCTACACTTGGCGTAAAGCCACGCACTTTTCCACGGTACCTCATGCCTTGTCGTACGCAAGTTCTCAGCTCGGTTTTGCAAACTGGCGGCACCCAGCGTCAAACCAGTGCTACTGTTCTTGTGTGATTACTCATTATTTTCATGACGCGGCTTTATAAATACACAGAAACTAACCGCATATTGTTTATTAGTGTAATGCATCTGATTGTAATTAACTTGTAAAAATATAATGGTCCAGGGAACAGCCATAGTATTCCAAATACCATAACTGCTTTAGCGTTGTTACTCTCACTTCTCCTTCTTCTTCGTCTTCTTTCAGCTCCTCCCGTTAGGAGTTGCCACAGCGGATCATCTTTTTCCATATTGCTCTCACACTGTATTTATATCGGAGTATCTGAGTGTGAATCACAGCAGCAGCTGATCGGAAAGAGAATTATCGGTATACAGCTTTAAGGACACGCTGTCTCAGCCACTGCAAAACGTTTTAAAGCCTTTCCTGTACGGACCTCGCGGTTCAGAAACAGTTTAATCCCAAGAACTTTAAATGCACTCAATCAATTGCTCCTTGTAGAACTGTTTGTACTTATAAGTACAATCACCTCACTGTAAACTTGCACTACAGTTATAATATCTCACAACCTGGGCCACTTTATAAAGCGTATTTACATATGATGACGATATCATTTTTAAGGTGAAATGCAGCAAAATATGTTTGTTAAATTATACACATAAAACTTTAACTTCATTTAAATAATCTATATTCTTCACTGGGAGTGTCGTGAAGGATAGAATAATTAAACATGTACTACAAAGATATTTCAATGTTCTTTAAACGTTTTGAAGAATCGGCGCTAAGCTTACAGATGGCTTAACGTCTATTACAGAGCTGATTGTATGGCGATCGGTTACTTGGGGAAAGAAAAGCACTGACTGCAGTGACGGCTACGCCAATATATATTGAATATAAAACAGAAAGAGAAAATAACAACACAGCTAAAAACGCAGCGACAAATTTCGGCAAAAGTTAAATGCTTGTGTCATGAGCACGAGGCGGCTAATGTCTGCAACATACGTGGCCATCCACCGTGCATGACATTGGCGGGCGAAGGAGCCACTGATTCTTCCTCTGCCCAGTGCCACCACAAGCTTAGAGCCACCCCTGACAGTACTGCTGCAATAAATGATTTCATCGAAGTGAAACACATGTTTAATAAAGTGCTTTAACTCCTATCATCATGAAAATGACATCACGTATACATCTCAGTATTTTAGTTATTCAGAGAGCTGTAATATCACGAATGTAATGGATTCTGTGTCCAGTTGGAGGAAGAGAGCCAGTTTAAGAAGCAAGTAGTGATTCACACACATAGATCACATACGAGTAGAAGATCAAATACAAAACAAAGCATTTAACGTGCTACTTTAATTACGATGTGATTTGAGAAACTGGTTAATTAAACGATTTTAAGATGAAGTTTATAATGTTCTACTAAATGACAAAATAAACTACGTGATTAAAGTGGAAATGTCGAGATTGAAGTTGACATTTCGTGCTTTTTCCCCACCGTGTGCCTTTTTTCTCAGTACCCTAATAAGCTTTCATATGACACTCAGACAGTGGGCTTACAACTCTTCTTTTCACGGCAACTTTGATATGTGACTTCTTTTTTATTTCCGGCACTGTGCGATTTTGTGAATGTGAGCTTTCAAGTTTCTCCAACACGCTATGTCACTCGATCAACTTCCTTTTGTTGATTATTCCACGGTTTATTTGAACAAATTGTATGTTTTTCCTTTGCCTCCACTTGGTATTCGCTGAAATTCTTATATTTTCCCCGTGCTTTTCCCATTGTCTTTTCACAGAAGGCTGCGCTTAAGGGCGATTTATATTGATTTGCATTAGTTTTCACGCTGATCGGGATTTATGTAACGGAAGAACGTGGAAGTTGGAGTACGCACAGATTCCTGCATCTGGATTTTTCTGTGCGTAAACACATTTCGGCTTTTGTGCTTACGCCATGTTATAGTGCGAGTTCTACGCACGCCATTATACATGAGGCCCCTGGAGTTTAACACCCTTGTCTTAGAGAGTCAAGGCTGGGGTCTTTTAAAAAATACAGGTCTTGTTAAAGCCCATTGAGGCATTTCTTGTGTGATTTTGGGGTATATAAGAAATACATTGTTATTGTTGTTTTTTAGCTCATTACCCTCTAGAGTTCACACTTCCTTTCATTGGTTTGCTTTTGTATAGAACAAGACAAATGTGAAATTGACAATACATGCAGATTAACATGTTTATTAACTGTGGTGGGCTGGCACCCTGCCCGGGGTTTGTTTCCTGCCTTGCGCCCTGTGTTGGCTGGGATTGGCTCCGGCAGACCCCCATGACCCTGTAGTTAGGATTTAGTGGGTTGGATAATGGATGGATGTTTGTTAATAGCCAATCCAAAGAGCTGCTGTAACTGGATGAACCAAAGTACGATTTGTAAGGCCCCTGGGCAAAGCAGTACACTGGGGTTCCTATGTACACAACCACTCAGCAAGTCACAACATACATAGATTAGCATGAGGCCCCTATGATCGTGGGGCCCCAGGCCAACTGTCAAGCGTGCCCATGCATTAAGATGGCCCTGCTCTTAATAACAGAAATTTCTCCTTACATAAACTTAGGTGGTGGCACGGTGGCGCAGTGGGAAGCGCTGCTGCCTCACAGTAAGGAGACCTGGGTTCGCTTCCCGGGTCCTCCCTGTGTGGAGTTTGCATGTTCTTCTCATGTCTGTGTGGGTTTCCTCCAGGTACTCTGATTTCCTCCCACAGTCCAAAGACATGCAGGTTAGGTGCATTGGCGATTCTAAATTGTCCCTAGTGTGTGTGTGTGTGTGTGTGTGTGCGCGCACCCTTTGGTGGGTTGGCGCCCTGCCCAGGGTCTGTTGGCTGGGATTGGCTCCAACAGATGCCTGACGGTTAGTCAGAAGGAGCTTCTGATATCTTGTTGAAATGTAATCTATGCACACAATTTATGTTGTTTAGATTTAACTGCATGGCACAATTGTTTTGTAGCCGACACCCTGGAACTTACAGTTGTTTCAGTCTTATGTTTTTAATGGGACGCTTCCAGTTCTTGTCAAGAAAAGAGTAACTGAATGGGGAGATTGTCTGAGCATCCTACTAAATACGTAGGACACTGATCCACTTTTTTCCTCATTTTACGCATGGCTCTTAATTAATAACAGAAATTCCTCTTCATATAAACTTTGGTCTCCTTAGCATTCATTCTGTGTTTGAGGATTGCTCAAGAGTGCCCCCTAGCTTGCACAACACAAAACCATACAATGGATGAGTGTGTGTGTATAAAAGCTACAACCGGGCATACATTGAGTCAAGTACACTTTTACAGAGTAAAGCCTTGGAGACAGCAAAGAGTAATATTATGTTTTTCCAGTAGACGAATTACCTTGCAAAAAATAAAGATTTTGTGAAAGTGGACGAACGGCTTTACTTTTACAGCTGTGATTTGATTTGACATTTCCTGCAACCATTACCTATTCCATTACCATAGACTACAAAAAGTGCTTTCCATTTGCCTCATCTTTAATGCATCCTTTATTCAGCAGATGTCAACACTTTCCGTATTGATCCCAGGTTTAGCATTTGCTCCTGTTTGAAGATTTATAAAAGATTAAGATAACAAGTAGCACACAGTGCAAGGGGGATCAACAGCAATTTCTCTGTTGGTTTAATTATATTTATTCTGTTTCACTTTCATTTTTCCTACAATGAAAAACCAAAGTATGATTTGCAACAAAAAATGTTTTTTATTGTTGTGAATCTCTAAATGACTTGTATAATAAAAAATATGGAGACAGTGAATCCATCTTCCAGAGGGAAAAGCCATGAGATGATTCTAACAGATGCCTGACGTTAATCAGAAGGAGCTTCTGGTATCTTGTTGAAATGTTATCGATGCCCACAATTTATGTTGTTCAGATTTAACTGCGTGGCACAATCAGTTTCTATGAATTAACCAAAATTAAACTTTCACAGGTTTTCTATATAGCAGCATGGTGGCTTCCCACCTATAGATTCAAACCCCACAGGTCACTGTCTTTAAGTGTTAGTTTTGCTAAGTATTGACTCAGCGCTGGCCTGATTTCAGTGTGCCCACTGACGAATGTCTAGGGTTGAATTCTGCTTTGTGGTCATTGTCAGTGGGATAGGCTGTGGCAATCGAGACTCATACTGGGGCATTGCACCATAGACAGATGAGTGAGTGTGGACATGTACACTCACCGGCCACTTTATTAGGTACACCAGTTCAACTACCTGTTAATGTAAATATCTAATCAGCCAATCACATGGCAGTAACTCAATGCATTTAAGCATGTAGACGTTGTCAAGACGACCTGCTGAAGTTCAAACTGAGCATCAGAATGGGGAAGTAAAGTGACTTTGAACGTGGCATCGTTGTTGTGCCAGACGGGTTGGTCTGAGTATTTCACAAACTGCTGATCTACTGGGATTTTCACACACAACCATCTCTAGGGTTTACAGACATTGGTCTGAAAAAGGGTAAATATCCAGTGAGCGGCAGTTCTCTGGGTGAAAATGCCTTGTTGATCCCAGAGGTCAGAGGAGAATGGCCAGACTGGTACAAGCTGATAGAAAGACAACAGTAACTTAAATAAGCACTTGTTACAGCCGAGGTGTGCAGAAGAGCATCTCTGAACACACAACACGTCGAACCTTGAATCAGGTGGACTACAGCAGCAGGACACCACACCAGGTGCCACTCCTGTCAACTAAGAACAGGCAACTGAGACTACAATTCATACGAACTCACCAAAAGTGGACATTAGAAAACTGGAAAAACATTGTCTGGTCTGATGAGTTTCAATTTCTCCTGCGACATTCAGATGGTAGGGTCAGAATTTGGTGTCAACAACATGAAATCCTGGGTCCATCCTGTCTTGTATGAACGGCTGAGACTGGTGGTGGTGGTGTAATGGTGTGGGGGATATTTTCTTGGCACACTTTGTGCCTCTTAATACCAAATGAGCATCGTTTAAATGCCACAGCCTACCTGAGTATTGTTGCTGGCCATGTCCATCCCTTTAATGGCAGCAGTGTTACCATTTTCTGATGGCTCCTTCCAGCATGATAAAGTGCCATGTCACAAAGCTCAGATCATCTCCAAATGGTTTCTTGAACATGAAAATGAGTCCACTGGACTCAAGTGGCCTACACCAGGGGTGCCCACACTTTTTCGGCTTGCGAGCTACTTTTAAAATGACCAGGTCAAAATGATCTACCTACATTAAAAATGCTATATATATATATGAAGTCAAAAAGTAAAGGGACATTTGAGAAAAGGGGCATTTATTCTAATGATAGAAATGTGAAACATACCTTATTTTTCTACATAACCTCCTTGGACTTCAATGCACTTTTCCCAATGTTTGACAAGTTTTTTGATTCCGCTGGAAAAAACGTTTTTCGGTTGCATCTGCAACCAAATTTTCACTGCATCAATGACTTCTTCATCACTTGCAAATCTTCTTCCCCTTAGCGCTTCCTTTAGTTTCCAAACCATGCTTGCAGCCTTACTTTCCGGTTCGTGATGATGAACCCAAGTTTCATCTACAGTAACGATTTGCTGTAAAAATCCATCTCCCTCGCCACGATAACGGGCCGCAGGTTTAACACCTTCCGCAAACAAAAAGCGAATCACTGCCCTCATTTCCTCCTTGGTGCAGATCGACAATGGAGCTGTCATGTTTAACGGTCTGCTACACTCCAACGAATAACGCGGGAATAAGAGTTACACGTTGTATAGAAGTGTTGGTGACTACACTCATTCAGCGCTGGATACGAGCAGTGTTACCAAACTCTGAAAAGAGAAATTAAAAGAATCCCTTTACTTTTTGACTTCCCCTCGTATATATATATATATATATATATATATATATATATATATATATATATATATATATATATATATATATATATATATATATATATATATATATATATATATATATACTGAGTATACTTCTATACATAAAATATATGTTGAAGTACTTTGCATAACTGAATAACCTTTATGGCGCAATAACAATTCAATACATGTATGGTCACTACTACTAGTTTTCATGTGGGAAAAGGCTGACTCACATAACTATGTAGAGCCGAATAATGTAGTCAAGGAGGTACCTCTTGGAAGGACTTCTTATGCTTAATGATCGACTGACTCTCTCTGAATGATGCTTCTGTGTGTCTGCCTTTGCTTTTGAATTCAGCCAAGTGAAAAATGACGGCTGTCCGATTAACTGTGATTTTAGTTTCCTCTCCTTTCTCTTTCTCAGATCGCTTTTCAGAAGGAAGTCAGTTTCGTAGTTTTTATGAACAGTTTGAAAAGTGCCTTTCCACATTTTCCTTCTTTGGAATAGCAATGATAGATTGACAGATCAGACAAACGCACTTCGATTGTGACATTGTGAGAGAAGAAAATCCTCTTCCAATTCAACAACCAGCCCATAAACAAAGTTTTTGTTTAAATCCCTTCTTTAGTCGATATAAATTGGAAAGCTAACTAGATCACAGCCAGAGTTTTGCAGTAGTTTACGCGTTTGATCGTGCGTGCCGGATGACCAGTGTGTTAGAAGAGAAGAGATCTCAGACTGGCCGCCCTGTATGTCAATCAAGTGGCAAATGCCATACGGAGGATATACGATAAACTAACGTTTACAAAATTTTTTTTTTGAACGCAACGCGATCTACAGTACCTGCACTACCTTTGCGATCTACCGGTCGATCGCAATAAACGTCTTGGGCACCCCTGGCCTACACAGTCAACAGATCTCAATCCAGTAGAGCACCTTTGGGATGTGGTGGAATGGGAGATTTGCATCATGGATGTGCTGCAGCAACTACGTGATGCTGGCATGTCAATATGAACCAAAGTCCCTAAAGAATGTTTCCCAGCAGTTTATGGAATGAAGCCATGAAGAATTACTGCAGTTCTGAAGGCAAAAGGAGGTCCAACCCAATACTAGCAAGGTGTACTTAATAAAGTGAGTGTCCTCTATAATGTTTGAAACAAAGACACCACCCGCTAACAACGATTAACAACCCCGCTGTTTCCCAGCTTGTTCCTCTACATAAATGGCCAACTCCACTACCTCCACTACCTCTGTCTGGCTGCCTGATTGCTCGTAATGCCCAGGCAATGTGGCGTGTCTCTTCTCTCTGCCTGCTGCTCCTCATGGCTGACAGCCAGTTGTTTTTATTGCTTGCAATTGAATCTTCTGGCCACTGACTGTCTGTGAATTTCTAGAACGTTCCAAGTGCATCAGTTATGTTTCTTGGCCCTGTTATAGTGTAGGCTTCTGAGCTCAGATTGTGGTTTATCCTTTATAGACTGAGTCACTATATGCAGTACTATATGATCTATAAATAATAGCCATTTCTGCTTTATTTTTTACACTGGTTCTGTTTAGCTCTTAGGTAATTGATCTCGGTCACATGAAGAAATAGCATCAATAATTCAACATGCTTTAAACAATTAAAAATTAACTGTTTTACTGTATCATGAAAGGGGATCTTCGGGTTTTGATGAAGGATTCTCTTTAAATGCCCATGTGCTACACTGCCCTTGTACGCTCCCATAATATACCATACACAGTCGTTATGAAGACGTCCCTCTGTCCGTTCTGTTTCACCCAAATCAGAGTCACATTGAGTCAGAGTCTATTATAGGAGCGACAGGCCCAAGGCACAAACTCACCCTGTATTAGCCACTAATCAGTCTCAAAACAGACTTAGATCAGGGTAATTAAATTGACCTGACAGCGTATGTCGGAACTGTGAGAGAAAGCAGGACTCACCAAACGAAGGATATTTAAATGCACGCTCTGTTAAGACTGCACTACATAATAAGGTGTATTCAAAAAAGCATGTTTGACATTTCAATACAATGATAAAAACATAAAAGTAAATGACATCATAGACACTTGTCAAACTTGCTACGAGCTCCCACTTGGACAAAGCCGGCACCACAGTCAGGATAATACTGTATTCTTTACGTTTTTCCACATGCCTCATCGACTGGGAGAAAAGCTAAAGGTTTTGAATCTTAATGCTCCCACAGCCTGCTGGATCATGGACTACCTGACCAACAGAGAGCAGTTTGTGAGGTTCAGTGGCTGTGGTGGTGTGCAATACGGGAGCACCTCAGGAAACTCTTGTGTCTTCCTTCCTGTTCACCCTCCACACAACAGACTTCCAGTTCAATACCAGCATAAATTTTCAGATGACTCTTATGTCATCGACTGCATTAATAATGGAGACGAGTTGGAGTACAGGAAGGTTGTGTCATGTGGTACAGTGACAACAACCTCCAACTCAACATCAGCAATACAAAAAAGCTGCTGGTGGAGTTCATAGTGTTACCAAACTCTAAGACCACTAGTCACCATTCAGGGGTAGCACATGAAAGGGGTGCAGAGCTACAAGTACCTGGGGATCCATATAAATAAGAAACTGGACTGCCCTGACAACACAGTGATGCTGTACAAGGAGTGCCAGAGCAGACTGGACATCTGGAGGAGACTGAGGTCTGTTCATGTGCGCAGCAAGCTGCTGGAAATGTGTTACCAGTCTGTTCCTGTGGTCCCCAAAGCCACCAGGGAGGTTGTCTCCTCGTGGTCTGTAAGAGGCGCAAGCCCGCCTCCGTTCAATATGGGCATCCCAGCTGGGTAACACCCCCAGTCACTCACCACAACGTAAATATAAATTGAAGAATTAATCTTTATAAATCTCAGTAATCTTTGATAGATAGATAGGTAAGAAAGGCATATAATGATAGATAGATAGATAGATAGATATGAAAGGCACTATATAATTTGATAGATAGATAGATAGATAGATAGATAGATAGATAGATAGATAATGAAAAGCATATTATAATAGATAGATTGATAGATAGATATGAAAGGCACTATATAATTTGATAGATAGATAGATAGATAGATAGATAGATAGATAGATAGATAGATAGATAGATAGATAATGAAAAGCATATTATAATAGATAGATAGATAGATAGATAAGAAAGGCATTTTATAAGAGATCAATCCTATCACACACATCAGAATGACTAAAAACTTCTGATTATTAACATTATGGGTTGATTGACAGGGAAAAATAACTTCATTCATTTAAGATTTAATCTACAAAACAACAAAGGGGTCTTAATACTTTCTGAATCCACTGAATATTATTTTAGTAGTGCTGACGTTGGTAAGGAACTTGGATTGAAAATATTGCAATAAATGTTGAAGTACAAAACTTTATCTGGGTGATTTAAAAGTGACAATCAGCTTGTGGTCTTCTTAACTCACACTTGGGGAGCACTGGTGGTCTGTTTACATACATATTGAGAACTACTGTTTATAGAGGAGTATTTATTTATTTATTTATTTATTTATTTATTGTAACAGTGCCATCTGCTGGGGAGATGGGAGGGCAATGCCCCACCTGTCCTTGCTGTTCTTCGCCAAATAAATTTATATTTGGTATCATACCAAGTGTCACATTGTGTGCTCTCATGCTTTTCATTGTCAAATGCTCCTACATTTCTGCACCAATTATTTTTACTGACATAAAAGAACTCTAGTGTGTCATGAGCATTAAGAAAACAAATACATTATTTATTCGATCTGCATTTCTATTTGCGTCATCCATAATGAAGTGTTTCACTACAGCAGATACACATACATGCCAGGTCATTTCAGATCACCCAAAATATATAAAGTGTTAATGGCATAAAAGCAGCTTGTTTTAGGAAAATTAATGTTAGGGAATTAGAGCCTTTATAATTGAGTAGATCAGGAAAATATATTCATCCAAACTATTAATTATTTGTATTATATGGAAGATAAACTAACATTTACATGGCTCTGTGGGCTCAGCAGAATAGAAAAAAAAACCTGACTTAATATAATATGAGTCATGCAACATGAAAAGCAGACTTTATTTGCCATTTTTATGCATGTCTGTCAGGCATGACAAACACACAACAACAAAATGCAAATACCTAATTAGATATTTTATATGAACACCGATACTTACATTTGCATTAATCTGCAATACTTTCTGGTAATGTTAAAAAAGGAAGTTCAGAGGGTAATTGTTTGCTAATGAGGAATTTTTTTTGTCCTAAATTGCATAAATTTTAAAGCATAGAACAGCAATTTTATGATTTTAATAACTTGACATTACCAGAGCTCCCACTAGAGGGTGATCCTGTCTTGATCTGATACTCATTAAAATGAGTGCACAGTAAGGAATGCTGGGAACTTTAACATTGTAAATTGTGAAGAAGCTTGCGCAGTTAGGGTTTTACCAGACAGTGAACCTCGATTCATTACCTAAGTCCTGTGTTTTTCTCTGATTTGTTATTTTTAGCATATAGTACTGCATGGTGTGGATCAGTAGTTGTATTATTCATAGAATTACTAATAGGACTTGCATTAAAAGTCTGACTAGGATAATAATTAGTCCTACCCTAGAGCAGGACATGAGAAATACATTAGGGAATTAGAACAATCTAGATGAGAAGAAGCAATTCAGCCCAGCAAAACTTGCCAGTCCTGTCCATTTAATTCCTCTAAAATAACATCAAGTCGAGGATTGAAAGTCCCTAAAGTCCTACTGTCTACCACACTACTTGGTCACTTATTCCATGTGTCTGTGGTTCTCTGTGTGGAGAAAAACTTCCTAATTTTTTTGCAAAATTTACCCATAACAAGTTTCCATGTGTCCCCATGTTCTCAATAAATTCATTTTAAATTCACCATCGTGATCCACTCATCTAATCTATATATGTATAAAAAAGCCAAATACTACCGACTCACGACTTGAAATTTGAAATGTAGGTTACCCTTGGCCCAGAGGTGCTCATTGAGAAATGGTTTTAAAAATTTTGTGGTCTAAGTGAGTTCTGTCTGTATGTCTGTCCGCTTTTCACGAGAGAATTACTTAACATATTTAGAACTGGTTGTTTTCTATAATTTGCTTGAACTTTCCAGTTGATTTTGCAACTTCTTTCATCGCGGTAAGTACCATAGTTCGCTTGCGGTACCGATGTATTTATCCAAATCCAAGAGAGTGGCTGTGGGCCGAGAGCAGGGGGGCAGGGCCTTCCTCATTCACTCGCCAGCCTCTGTTCAAATTGGTCTATGTCTCGCCACATGTGGGAGTGCACCTTGCCTCCGCTTAGCTAGCGATACCTGTTTGTTCAACAGGTATTATCATCTACAGATTGTTAAAGATTAACATTTGAAATTTTTGAGAGAGAGATCAGAGCTACGTGTGTTTTAGAGGGTAGCTGCAGATTGCCAGAGATATCACGGCCATGTGCTTTTCTCCCCACGCGGGGAACGCTCTCCCATCAGAGCTGAACACGATCAGATACAGTGCCAACGTCTATTGATTTTTAAAGTTTGTCCTGTTGCATTACTATCTAGGTGCAGCCACAGGTTACAGCTAGTTCCCTTCATAATTTTTAACACTTCAGTCAAGTCTCCTCTTAATCTTGTAAAGGCTCCGCTCTTTTAATCTTTCCTCTTAACTCATCACCTGTAGCCCCTGAATCAGCCTAGTTGCTCTTCTCTGGACCTTCTCTTGTGCTGTTATGTCCTTTTTGTAGCATGGAGACCAAAACTGCACCCAGTACTCCAGATGAGGCCTCACCAGTGTGTTATAAAGTTTGAGTAGAACCTCCTGTGACTTGTACTCTACACATCAAGGCGCTATATAACCTGACATTCTGTTAGCATTCTTAATGGCTTCTGAACACTGTCGGGAAGTTAAGCAGATATGATTCATTCCACATTCACTCCAAGTGATGAGTAGGAGTTCACGTTTCAGCCTGAATAACGTTACGATTCTTATGGCATCCCAAGCCACAAAATGGCACTCATTATGACGTTTTGTAGATTCCTTGGAAATCATGACGACAGTTAGTAGTTTTCTGATATTAATTTTAAGGCTTCACCTCAAAGACAATAATAATAATCATTATCATCATCATCTTCATCATGAAAGAAGAAGAAGAAAATCATATTAAGGTAGGCTATTGCACTAAGCCGCATGATATTGTTGCAACTTGGCAAAAATTTCAAGAATACCACTGTAATGGGACGGAAAGACCGAGACATACACTGACTGAATGAAAGTAAAGCCCAAATAAAAACACGTTTATGTGACAATGAATGATTGTCCCGCAGTTATGACCACAGGAAACACCTCATGAAGTAGCAGTTACTGTAACTAGTGTGATAATAATTGACACCAGGCATCATAAAGGTTTGAGGCAGTGTGGGATAGCGGGTCCACAGCTCCTGTCAAAGGGCCGCTTTTAAAATAATCACCGCGCTCGCAGCTTGGTGAGGGGGCGTGGTGGTTGTGTGGCTGATGCGGGTCCTCAGGGCAATTCGTGATGTAGGAGTTTCTCACCTAAGTGCACAGATGAGAGATCATCCACATCTGTGATTGTTCCTGGGGCTGCTGATTTGCTACAACTGCCATGCCCTCTTAATAAATAGAAGCGCGAGTCGGCAAAATAGGAAGGAGAAAGGAGAAATGAGCGGAAGTTGCAGGAGAAAGCAGTAAGTAGTGGAGAGAGAGAAAGCCGGTGTGAGCGAGCGAGTGCAGGCTCGAATGCAGCTAATCAGTGAGCCTGGGTGTTGGGCCGACACCCGGGGAGAAGTAGTAGTGGTCGCTCCCGCTGAGTGATCATGGAGCGGGAGTGACCAGTGATGAAGGGCAGATGACTCTCCGCGTAAGGCCGCGGATAACAGTGGGAGTCGGGACTTGAGACGTGGTTTCCCCAGCGTGAGAGCCCCGGTCGTTGGGAAATCTCATGTCACTGTCAGGAGGAGCCTACCGGAGACAGGTATCAGTGAGGCAATCCAAACAGCTGAAGCAGGCACAGAGAAGGTCAGCTGCATGTAGAGCGACTCCCCTATTGAGAAGTCCAGACGGGAGAAGTAGGGGAGCCACCAGATAGAAGACACCGGGCTTGTTGTTTTTTTGAAAGACTGCTTCCTACATTATTTTAACCTCGTTGTTTTTAAGAAGACTTTTTCTATTGATTTTAACCTCCACATTTCACAATTGATTTTATAGATTATTTATTTAATGACTCTTTTTGGAAGGCGCTGCACTTTGTGAACATTGTTGTTGTTGTTGTTTTTTAAATAAAAGCACTTGCCACTTTTATACACCATCCCCTTGCTCCATTGTTGTCGTCTCACTGACTAGCTCATCGGTAGCATTACCGACGGTGACGGGTTCAAGGGCTCCCGGACAGCAGATGGGAGCATGCAGCAAACCCGCATCGTCACAGGCAGCCACCCATATAATATCCCTGGCTGCAAAAGGTTTAGATAAGAATAGAGTTATTCACAAGACTGAGTCCAAAACAGAACTGATTAACTGGAAGCAAGATGGCGGCTTTAAAGACCTGTAGAGGAAGTGACATCATCAAAGGGGCCAGAACACGGAGTGGTGTTGTTGGCGCCAGAAGTGACATCATCCATGGTGTGAAAACCTGACAGGATTTCCTGGAAAGGGTCTGCAAGGAACTGAGAAAGACAGTCAGTGCACCCCACCGTCCCCTGGTCTGATATGATATTACAATTACTCAAGCCCTTTAGCTGCCTCCTACTTGGACGTGTGTGACACTAGTCATGGCTATTCTTTCACTGTTTCGGAAGTCGTGTTTACTCTTCCAGTGTTCCCGATCATCTTCAAGTTTTCTATGACACGTCTATCTATCTCCACGATCCCCTCTTATCTTCTGTGAGGCTCTATTTATCCTGTGTTCCAGGAGTCTTCACTTGCCTTTTTGAACCTTCCTGGGCTTGTACACTGTAAAAACGAGTGTTTCAGGGATCCAAGAAATGCAGAGCTCAGTGTACCTCTGTGATATTTTGCTGTCAATCACCCATCCAGCCCCGCCTACCTTAAGGCTAATATGCTGGCTACCATATTACATTATGCATCCATGACTGCTTGGGCATGGATACTGTGATATCGCTTGTGATTCACGCATGAATGCTCATCCATACTTGGGATGATGATCTTTATGTGCGTTTTGTCAATCAAATCTAAAACTCCAGGAATAAAAGCAATTTGCATGAATGTAGCTTGCTTTAACATTACCTTGCGTGAAGCGCTAAGAAAATGTGTAGATCTGTGTTTTACATCAGGCACTAGAAAGGCTCCAAAGTTTGCTTCAAAATTTGAGAAGTGGTTGGTGTTGTAAAAAGCAAATAGGAAATATAATTTAAAAAATAAATCTTGTCTTCAATAAAAAACCTATTTGAAACAGGAACCAGGCAGGGGGATATGGAGAAATATTTAGGACAAAATGAAATAAATAAATAAATGCGTAAATAAATAAAAGTACTGTGAAATGTGAACATAAATAAATAAATGTGTCATGAAATGAGAGCCTTAATAAATAAATATGTCATGAAATGAGAGCATAAATAAATACATGTGTCACAAAATAGGTTTTTCGTTGCTTATTTATTTATTTCATTTTGTCCGTAACATTCCTGCAAACCGTCATGAAATACGGCTTGAAATAAAACTGTCACTTTCACTCGTCAAAGTTGAGAGGGTGGGCTCTAACACGCCCTCTAGTTACTGATTGGTGAATCGATAGCACAAGAATTAGAAAAATGCTTACTACTGCCGATGAAATGGATTCTGCCGAAGATATTACGTATTTCAGAGAGAGAATTGAAGATTTATCGGAAGAAATTACAATGTTGGCGGCCCTTTTAGACTCCGATGTAGATTAAACTGTTTTTGAAATTATCGAAGAACAGGTGGAACGGACTCGACTACACTCCAGTTCAGGTGACACAGTTCCCTGCTCTGGACGTCCATCCTTTGACATTCCAGCTGAGTCAATAGAACACCTTCTGTTATGCGGTTTAAAAGTACGACAGATTGCAAATCTATATGGTGTATCGGAGAAGACGATCACAAGACGAATGAGCCAGTTTGATATACGGTGAGCTGCAACGGCTGTATTAGTTTAGGTACTTTGACATGGAATGCCCAAAGCAGCTCCAACTAATATTTTGAACTGAACAACTTTGCCACTGATCAGAGCTGTACAGTTGTTTGAAAAAGTAGCTGCGAATATGCAACTGACTTTATACTCGTAAAACAAGGGTCAAATACTCAGTTCTAAAAGGGCCGCCAACATTGTAATTTCTTCCAATAAATCTTCAACTCTCTCTATGAAATACTTAACTTCTTCGGCAGAATCCATTTGATCTGCAGTAGTTAGCATTTTTCTAATTAATTCTTGTGCTATCGATTCACCAATCAATAACTAGAGGCCGTGTTAGAGCCCACCCTCTCAACTTTGACGAGTGAAAGTGACAGTTTTATTTCAAGCCGTATTTCATGACGGTTTGCAGGAATGTTACGGACAAAATGAAATAAATAAATAAGCAACGAAAAACATATTTCGTGACACATTTATTTATTTATGCTCTCATTTCATGACATATTTATTTATTAAGGCACTCATTTCATGACACATTTATTTATTTATGCTCACATTTCGCAGTACTTTTATTTATTTACGCATTTATTTATTTATTTCATTTTGTCCGAAATATTCCTCCATAGGAGGAAGCTTGTCCAGTGCATATTTAATTATCTCTCCAGCAAATGCTGAAGAGGAAGCATTCATCAGAGCAGGTCCTGTATCTGTTTTACATTTCGCTATCAATCACCCATCCAGCTCCGCCTATTTTCAGAGTAAGAGAGTAGGGTGTACCCAGATGTCCTCATCCATTCTGGCCTCTTAATCATTCTTTGCTTCTTATTGCCTAACTATCTCTCTCACCCTTTCACCACCTAATAGCTAATGTGTGATGGGCATACAGGCTCAAGAGTGGCCTTTCAGGTGCATGCCACACATTGACGGTTTTGAGTTTATTTCCCACTGTCTATATAAAGCCCTTTGAGTAGGTTAGAAAAGTGCTATATGAAAGCAATTAATTACTATTATTTATTATTATTACCTCAATTAAGCAAGCTGTTATTTCTGAGATTCTATGCTTTGATGTAAATCTAGAAATTTTTATTGCAATGGAGCAACCATTTCTGTTTGTTGCATGGAGGTCATTTAGCATTTTTTTTTTTTTACATCATCATCATTATCATCATCATAATGAGTTTCATTCTGCTTTTGTAATTGTTTTGGTACTTTAAGCCGTTGCTTACTAATTAGCATTAAAGTAACTGCAGCCTTTCAGCATTCAGTATCATTTGTGCTGGTGTCTGCTCCAACTCATTGTTAATTGCCATTGTTAGGATGCAATTAAAGGAACAAACTCCACAGAAAAGAGGCGAATTGACAGGAAAACTGCGAAAGAGATGTAAGCATTTAAAGCAATGGTGATAAAACAAACATTTGAACGTTCTTATTCATGTAAATCTCACACTACAGCCCTTTATAAAACAGACATGATTTCAGCAGTGGTGACCCACAAGTTCTGTAGACCATCACGGGCTTTGAAACCCAGGCAGAAGAATGATTTCTTTACTCGTTTTGAGACTCGCGGTCCAAGCCTGGTTTATAGTTGATGCCCCTGTTCTGGGTGCAAGGGGTGTGCAGCAAAACTGAAGATGAGTGTGCTAGGTTTTAAATGCACATTGTGCATTATTTTCTTCCTGACTATGTGACATGTCCAAAATGACAAACTTTGAGGAGAGGCTGGTGGCTGGAGTGAGGGGTTATAATCACCTGTGTGACCTCTAAGATGCTCAGATGACGATAAATTCATAGCAGAAAATTAACAAATGCACTGGACCAAACAAGTAGCATGTAAGAAAACCTGGAAAATATCTGAATTGTGTCTCTTAATCATGTAGGTCTTGTGTCTGCTTAACGAGATTATTATACTCATCCACTCTTTGCTGTCTGTGGGTCTTACATGCTACTTTCACCATTTTGTCCTCCTAAAGCCAGTAATAAGAACCACAGCCCTTCTTCATGGTCTTATCAAGTGTAAGCCATTTTGAACCTCCCTTTTCTGCTTCCTCCCCGTCGAGCGCATTCCCATAAAGCCTGCTTCTCAGACTCTATCACCTTCCTCACCTCCTGTCCGCTTTTATACAGTTGTGCTTGAAAGTTTAAAATTTTCTATATTTCTGCGTAAATATGACCTAAAACATAATCAGATTTTCATTTAAGTCCTAAAAGTAGATAAAGAGAAACCAGTTAAACAAATGAGACAAAAATATTATACATGGTCATTTATTTATTAAGGAAAATGATCGAATATTACATATTTGATGCGGATGTACAATTTAAACGGATTTTTATTTTCATCAACGCAAAGTATAACTGCCTGTGATTGCATTTCGTTTCTTTCTCTCTATTAAATAAAATGACTTTTTTGAATGTTAGGCTCTGAGATTTGTTAATTGTCTTTGCAAAAGCTATTCTAACCGTAAACTGTTAACATTTTAATATGAATGGCATATCAAGATCTCTTTTGGTGTCTAATGGTATCCGCCAAAGATGTACTACATTGCCTTTCTTGGATCCATCCTTCTTTCTACAGTAGTTTGTGCATTGTAAGACCAAACATTGTTAACAGTTGTAGATATTCTTTGGGATATTGTAAGTTGTTGTTTTCATCTTCCGCACCATCACCACCAACAGTTTCAGCATAGTCTATTTATACGCATTTAACCAATTTTCCGTTTATCCGTTCGACATTTTTGGATGTATTTAACCAATTTGATGTGTAACCGTTCGACATTTTTGCCGTTAATTCGTTTGACTTCATCATTTCTCTGTGCTAGGATTGCTCTTGTCGTCATTTTTTATGTTGGTAACCATTTGTGATGAAATTCTTCAATAAGATTTGGACATAATACATCTTCTTTAATTGAGATTACTGTGTGCGTTCGTTTGACGCACCAACAATGATGGATGGATTAAAAGGCAGAAGTCTACGTGACCATCATCATCATCAAGCCCTTCCGTGAGAACCCTAAATCCAAAGAGGACTGTTTCATTTATGTTAGGTAGAATGCCCAGAGGGGACTGGGCGGTCTCATGGTCTGCAATCCCTACAGATTTTACTTTTTCTCCAGCCGTCTGGAGTTTTTGTTTTTCTGTCCCCCCTGGCCATTGAACCTTACTCTTATTCGATGTTAATTAATGTTGATTTATTTTGTTTTCTTATTGTGTCTTTCATTTTTCTATTCTTTAATATGTAAAGCACTTTGAGCTACTGTTTGTATGAAAATGTGCTATATAAATAAATGTTGTTGTTGTTGTTGACTTCATCGTTTCTCTGTGCTAGAATTGCCTGTGTAGTCATTTTTTATACTGGTAACCATTCGTGATGAAATTCTTCAATACGATTTGGACATAATATGACTTCTTTAATTGAGATTACCATGTGCGTGGTTGAAAATGGGGACGTGATTTGAAAAATCTCATGGCCAATGTCTCAACTCGCGGGGTTCTTCAAAAAATCTTCTAAAACATCTCATCTCGTCTTCCAAAAAGTCTCATCACAGGATTTTTTGTTAACATAATAGAGATATTTGTTGTATAAGTTTGACTTGATTGTAAAAAAAAATGCAGTGTCTTTTTCGAAAAGAATACACAAATTGTTTTTTGATTGGTTCTTGATTGGTTCCTGCTTATTTCATGGCCCCTTCCTGACTGGATTCTACTCATTACAATGTCTCATTCAGTGATTGGTCACTCTTCACGGACAAAAGAAATTATTCCAATATACCAGAAATAGAAGAGCTGCTTTCTATGCTGCTTGTTGTGCTGCTTACCTGTATGCATTTATTTGTGTTGTGTACAAGTCTGAATGTTGTAAACATGCTGTAATGGGCAGCTGGGACTCTTGCCCATGCCTTTGTAATGGTAATGACCAGGTGAAGGAGCTTGCACGGGGCAATACCTCCCCTGGAATGATAGAGGGAAGCCAACCGGCTTGTTTCAGTGCTACGGGTTTGGAGCATGGAAGCTCAACACAGCTCAGCCACCACCAGAGGGCGCATGGAGAAAGCCTGAGCCCCCCTCTTGAAGTACTGCCAGAAGGAGATTGTAGAATACCTTGGGCACTTCCAGGTGCTCTATTAAAGGGGCCACCTCACTCCATCTTCAGGCAGAGTCAGGAGGAAGAGGATGAAGCTCACCAGGGAGGAAAGAGAAGAAGAAAAGAAAGACAAAGTGCTGCATTGTATACTATGTTTGGTTCTGTACTGTGATGGAGTGGTGGGAAACAAGAAAAAAGTGTTTCCCACTCTTAATAAACGTGTGAATGTGAGCTGGACTTGTACTCTGTGTCTGTTGTGTCAGGTGTTCATGGAGCTGTAGGCCCCCTGGTGGTTCACAATGCAAATTTAAAGGAAAATTATTTACTGGTCACTACAGTTTTGTGTTAAATCCCCTGACTGATAGCGTTACCATTGTATTTAAAAATTCAGAGCTCATAAAAATCAGATTGTGAATAACTCAGTTGACAGCCTCTTATCAATGTTTATTATTTGAACTTTATCTTTTCAGTAAGGAAGAACGCTTCCCGCAGCAAATAACAAGGCACTTAATAAAGAAGATGGATGTGGAATGCAGCACAGCTCACAATATTACAGAACAGAGAGAGACACGAAAGCACAAAGCAGTAAAGCAAAACTATAGACATGCGTGTGTACGGACACATTTAGTCATTTTCTCTATTGAGTTAGTTTTACAAATGTGATTTGGTTTAAGACACGTTCCGATACCTGTGGTCTGCTTATAATCAGTCCTGTTGGATTTACTTTTTTTTTTTTAATGTCGCTTTAACATTTTAACTTTTTAATATTTATTTAATGACAGGGCAACCATCGGCATAGTTCTGAAGACATATACTGCATTCCATTCCATTCCAGTTCTTAGTCGAAATTTTCAACTGGAAGACCCCCTTATGTCAGATTTCCAGCTTGGACACTTGGGGCTGGTCTGTCAAGTCTGAGTTTGCTCAACTTCAAATTATGACATTAATCTAAAATGGTGACATACACCGCAAACTGCATTGAAAGTTGTAGTATTATACTGTTAATTAACATTTCTGTCTATTTGAGTCTCGTGAAATCAGTCATACACACAGCACTGTCCAACTTCTATCTGAGGACATGTTGCCACTGTGTTTGGATGCACAAAATACCACATAATGCATTGTTAGATAGATAGATAGATAGATAGATAGATAGATAGATAGATAGATAGATAGATAGATAGATAGATAGATAGATAGATAGATAGATAGATAGATACTTTATTAATCCCAAAGGAAATTCACATAATCCAGCAGCAGCATACTGATACAAAAAACAATATTAAATTAAAGAGTAATAAAAATGCAGGTAAAAACAGACAATAACTTTGTATAATGTTAACGTTTACCCCCCCGGGTGGAATCGAAGAGTCGCATAGTGTGGGGTCTCCTCAGTCTGTCAGTGGAGTAGGACGGTGATAGCAGTCTGTTGCTGAAGCTGCTCCTCTGTCTGGAGATGATCCTGTTCAGTGGATGCAGTGGATTCTCCATGACTGACAGGAGTCTGCTCAGCGCCCGTCACTCTGCCACGGATGTCAAACTGTCCAGCTTCGTTCCTATAATAGAGCCTGCCTTCCTTACCAGTTTGTCCAAGTCTGAGGCATCCCTCTTCTTTATGCTCCCCAGCACACCACCGCGTAGAAGAGGGCGCTCACCACAACCGTCTGATAGAACAGCTGCAGCATCTTATTGTTACTATTATATTATATTATATTATATTATATTATATTATATTATATTATATTATATTAAATATGCTATTATATTATCAACTGCTATTTATTCCTACGGAGTGTGAACCACCAAGGCGGGCACTGCCACCCCAACCCAACAATGACAAACACAGGAGGCACAAGTGCAAGCATACGCCTTTATTTTTATTTTTCTTCCCATGGAAAACACTTTTACCTGTTTTCCACCGGTACAACATAATCACAAGCACAATACACAACTCAATTCTCTTCTTCTTTCACTTTCTTTCTTTTCTCCTCCACTCCCCCTGGGAATCTTCGTCTCCCTCCTCCTGACACTGGCTCTCAGAGTAATGTCTGCTGGCTTCTTTTATAAAGCACCCAGAAATGCTCCAGGTGCTCGTTGATGCATTCCGCCGTGGGAGGTCCTTCTTTGCTTCCTCCTCTAGTCCCTCAGCTTGGTGGCGTCCTGGCCAGACAAGGGCCCTGGCCGTATACCACAGGAGCAAACACAACAAAGGTTTTCCTGCACATGTCCATATTGGTTGTCTGAATGTTTAACTAAAACGCGATCAACCTGGGTGTGACGTCATTCCCAGGTTAGGCAATTGGCTGAAGTAGAAAATAACTGACAAGTATCCCCAATTGCTGATTTGCTGCGGTACGTGGTTGATCACAATACCTCAATATTTGATTGGCTAAAAAAGTGAGTGACACACATAACATATGATTGATGTTAATCAGAAATGACTGATGGATGACCACGCCCACCTGACACACCCATTTTACAGTATGCTGCAGCATATCTACTTGATGGTGCACAGCAATACTTTTGACTTTAATCAGATCATTGACGTGACACCGGTGTCAAATTGCTGTGGCCCCTTTAATAATTTCTGTCTTTTTCTATATTCTGTATATCTGCATATATTATGAATTATTTAATGCTGAATTTTGTCCAGTGGTGTCCTTTACAATCCGATATTATATATTTATATTGTAGCTTATTGTTTTTACTTTTTTTTTTGGCTTTCAAAAACATATATTATGATGGCTGAAAGAAAGAGTAGCTGTGTCACATTAAAACATTTTTATATGTGTATTTTGAGTCCTGCGCATACGCCATCAAAGCGTTGTCACAGTAATGACAAAGCTAGGGATCTGCACTGGCAATCGGAACGTTGCCGGTTCGAATCCCGTAAATGCCAAAAGGGACTCTGCTCTGTTGGGCCCTTGATCAGGGCCCTTAACCTGCAATTGCTGAGCGTCAGAAAAGCGCTATATAAATGCAAATAATTATTATTATTATAAACGAGCCATTAGAAAGGTTTGGGGCAGCTACCCATATAATATTTCCTGGCTGCAAAACTGATTTAACAGAACAGACATATTCACATGACTGAGTCCAAAACAGAACTGATTTGCGGCCTTAAAATGGCGGCCTTTAAATGCAAGGATAGGACGTGATGTCAACAAGACCAGAACCGGAAGTGATGTCATTGGCTGCCCCAGAACTACGCGGGATTTTCCAAGAAAGGTCTGTAATGAATTGAGAGAGAGAATTAGTGCACCCTGTCGCCCCCTGGTCAGGCGTGGAATTACTATTATTCAGGCCCTTTAGTTGTCTCCTAATTGTGAGTGTGTGACAGCGTATAAAACAGACAGGGATACTTTAGTAAAAGATGTAAAAACTGTGGACGGATAACTCAGTTGTTAAATTAAAACGTGGTAGTGTAGACTTTGCCATTGGGAACTTTTTGCCTTTACAAATGATTCTGTTTTTAGAACAACTATAAACAGTGCCAAAAACTTAAAATAGTTCAGATAGTGCACCCGTTTATAACACCTTATCACATACCTATAAATTACACTACTGTGTTATATTTTTATTACACAACATTTTTTGTAGTAGTTAACCTGCTGTTCTTGCTTTCCATCCGGTGCTGCCTGGATATTCCCCAGCCCTGATGTCCTTGAATACGTTCAAAAAATGAATGACTGAATGTCCAGCTAATAGAAGGAGAAGACAACTTACTGAGAACAACAGAAAATCTCTCTTGAACATGGGTGCCACCTAGTGGTCATTTCTAAACTCTACTACTTTTACAAAGAAATTAGGCACATGCATTTTAACTTGAACTGCTTCTGTGTGAGTGGCAGGTGAAATATGTAGTTTGAATTAGGACATTAGAACAATCCGGACAAGAACAGGCCATTCAGCCCCACAAAGCTCGCCAGTCCTATCAACTTATTTCTTCCAAAATAACATCAAGTCAAGTTTTGAAAGTCCCTAAAGTCTTACTGTCTACCACACTAGTTGGTAGCTTATTCTAAATATCTATCACTCTCTGTGTAATGAAATCTTCCTAATGTTTAAAATTTCCCCTTAACAAGTTTCCAACTGTGTCCCCGTGTTCTTGATGAACTCATTTGAAGTCACAGTCTCGATCCACTGGACTAATTCCCTTTATAATTTTAAACACTTCAGTCAGGTCTTCTCTTAATCTTTTTTTTCTTAAACTGTAAAGACTCAGCTCTTTTAATCTTTCCTCATAACTCGTCCCCTGTAGCCCCTGTATCAGCCTAGTTGCTCTTCTCTGGACCTTTTCGAGCACTGCTACGTCCTTTTTGTAGCCTGAACAGCAAAACTGCACATAGCACTCCAGATGAGGCCTCACTAGCGCATTATAAAGGCCGAGCAGAACCTCCTGTCATTATTAAAAAATAAGATGGCTGAATATTTGCCAACTTATTAACTCTGAATAGAATTTAAAGTCATTGGTGATAGTATTTTGGGGGAAAAATAGGCTATGAAAGGTGTGAGCCTGTCACAAGGAAATGTTTTAATGGTGAAATCTTGTTACGGAAAAGAAATGCACCGTCATAGAGTAACAGCCTGCTAAAATGTAGAATTGAAATTGGGAGGCACAAGTATTAGTTTGGATTGTAGGATCAAATAGTAGAGCAGTTACAGATAAATGATACTTACACAGTTCAACACAGGTCAGTTATTTCCATGCATCAGAGCATATATAGATTCTTATAAAAAATATCTTTATGAAGGCTGAATTACATGGCTGCTACAAAAATGTACACACAAATATCTGGTCACATTCTTTGCCCTTAAAAATAGCGCTCTAAATCTAAAATCCAATGTTATTCAATAATCTTCACATACACTCAAAGTACACTTTATTAGGTACGCCTGTTCAACTGCTTGATGACACAAATATCTAATCAGCCAATCACATGGCAGAAACTCAATGCATTACGGCCTATAGATATTGTCAAGATGACCTGCTGAAGTTCAAACCGAGCATCAGAATGGAGAAGTAACTTTGAAAGTGGCATGGCTGTTGGTGCCAGACGGGCTGGTCTGAGTATTTCAGAAACTGGTGATCTACTGGGATTTTCACACACAACCATCTCTAGGGTTTACAGAGAATGGTCCGAAAAATGGGAAAATATCCAGTGAGCGGCAGTTTTCTGGGGGAAAATGGCTTGTTGATGCCAGAGGTCAGAGGAGAATAGCCAGACTGGTCTGAGCTGATAGAAAGGCAACAGGAACTCAAATAAGCTGGACAATAGAAAATTGGAAAAATATTGCCTGGTCTGATGAGTTTCGATTTCTCCTATGACATTCAGATGGTAAGGTCAGAATTTTGTGTCAACAACATGTAAGCATGGATCCATCCTGCCTTGTATCAATGGTTCAGACTGGTGGTGGTGATGTGATGGTGTGGGGGATAATTTCTTGGCACACTTTAGGCCCCTTTGTACAATATGCATGCTGTTTAAATTTCACAACCTACCTGAGTATTTTTGTCAATCACTTTATGATCACACTGTGGCCACTTCCATCAGGATAACGTGCCATGTCACAAAGCTCAGATCATTTTAAACTGGTTTCCTGAACATGACAATGAGTTCAGTGGCCTCAAATGGCCTCCTCAGTCACCATATCTCAATCCAGTAGACCACCTTTGGGATGTGATGGAATGGGAGATTTGCATCGTGGATATTCGACAAATCTGCAGTAACTGCGTGATGCTGTCATGTCAATATGGACCAAAATCCATGAGGAATGTTTCCAGCACCTTGTTGAATGTATGCCATGAAGAATTACTGCAGTCCTGACTGCAAAAGGGGGTCCAACCCAATATTAGCAAAGAGTACCTAATAAAGTGGCCGGCTAGTGTATATGGGATTGGTGATCACCTTTACGTTTCTTTGTGATTTCCTGGAATACCAAAGTTATTTGCTTTCCTTATATTGAGACTAGAAAAGTAGTCAGTCGCTCAAATTAGATTTAAAGGAATATTCCAACCCAACATTATACTTTATATATCTACTCTCTATATATAAAATCCTAAGCCTAAAAGTGCAATGATTTTATTTGATGTTTTTTGACATGCTTTAAATCAGACTTATTTTAAAAACCTACATATATATGTTTGGTATCATTCTTTTCAGAATTTATCAAACTTTAATGTGATGTTGTTAGATTTTCAGATTCTTATTCTGTTTTTAAATTATAAACTAAAAAATATCAAGAACTCACTTCCCACAAAATGAGACTTTATGCCAAGAGATTTAACCATGCCGGGGTCTGGAAATAAAAGACAAAGAGTAGATGACAAAGACAGCTGCTGTACAGGCTTTAAAACATTCAAAGTGCTGCACGAGATGCAGATCATGAGGCACAGCAGCAACAAGCCAGCATCTGATTGAGCAAAGAGGAGGTAAAAAAAAATGTATTTGTCTCCCATTGTATCACCTTTTAAAAGGGGGTTTCGGAGGAGCAACCACGTCTCCTTGGGGTGAGTTAAGCCCCCCTCTTCACAATGTGAGAGGCAGAGACGCGAAGTGGCTGGCGTGTAACACAGGCCGGTGGGGTTTGTGAACGAAGCATGCAGAGGGCGAAGCCCCTAGTATATATATACAATATATTCAAGCAGTATTAAGGCTCCTTCACTTTCTACTGTAGGACAGACTGGCATCATCCATTTGGCCAGGTAGAAACCCAAATCCTGGTTTAACAAACTGATGCCAGACCCTCTTATCAACAGGTAAAAGTCAAAGTTTGCCTGAATGGGCCTCCTTTTTGAAAGCAGCAACTCCAGTCTTACCTGATCAGATTATCAATTCCAGACCATGTAACAGTCAGGGACAACTCTCTCTAAGATACAAAATGGACTCAAGTTCTGAACAGAGGACCATAAATCTAGGATGTGTAATATCGAAGGACAGAACTTTGTACCAGTAGTCAACCAAGAACTGGGCTTATGTGCACTCAGGAAGCCAATGACAAGACCTCTCTGTTCCTTTCTTCGAAACACCCTAAGTAATTGCTCCTCTCTCACTATGCTACAGCTTGACCTGGCCATAATTTGGCAGTCCGTAGCCAGAATCCATAGCTCTTAGGCTGTGGCCACAACAGAAGAACCAATCTCTTTATACCAAGGGGCAACTGTGCTGGACTGAATGGGTAGAATGCTAATCTGTGTTGGAGTTCAAGGTTGGTCAAGGTTGCCATTATTCCATTCTTCCTGAGGAACAGAAGCAACAGAGAAAGAGAGACAGAGACAACACACTAATGACAGTCAATAACTGATCACCAGTTGACATAGCAGGCATAACTTTGCTAGCATCTGAGGACACTTTGTGTAGGACCCTTGAAGAAAACGGCAGTACTGCGTGTTACCAGAAGATGTGACCAAAGGAGAAGAAAGAGAACTCCTGAACAAGAAAAAGAAAGTGTGCTGAAAAATCCTTATATGTGTCTGGAGAAAACCAACCAGAAAAGAAACCAAGCATCGCTCTCCTCAAGCCATAAGCAGAGCCAATGCCACCATTAAAGAGAATTAAGCATTTGCCTAAAGTGCAGATCATAAGTAGGGTGGGGGGACTCAGCCACATGGGTTAGCTACTGAACAGTCAGTTGGCTCACTAATAGGCTTGGCCAAAGGGTGCAAAATAATAATAGTACTGTGATTCTGAAAATTATTAACTGTAATTTAATAGATAGAAAACAAAACCAGTCAAGGTACCATGGTATTGGTGTTAACTGTAACTAAACATAATAACCTTGTGAAGGGTAAGTTCTGTCTATTATAATTTTCTCACCCTAAATCCAGTAATAAAGGGAAGAGCAGCATCTCTCTCTCTCACACACACACACACACACACACACACCCACACTGATAGTGTGGTGGGTTTTGGATCCAAGCTAGAGCTGAGGCTAGCTGCTGGGAGCAAATGTTAGTCAGTTAATGTCAGTTAACATCAAATGTAAACGTGGAACACAATTTAGATCAGCTAACATCACATTATAATGTGACCATGAGAGATGCTCTGGACACAGTGGCTCCCCTTAAAACAAAAGTGATCAAAGCACATAGAAACTCTCCCTGGTTTAATGAAAACACTCAAGCTCTTAAATTAGAGTGTCGAAAACTGGAGCGTAGATGGAGAACAACAAAGCTACATGTCTTTCAAATTGCATGGACAGAGAGTGTTAAAAAATATAAAAAAGCTCTCTTTAAAGCTTGCTCAGAGTACTATTCTACAATAATAGATAGCAATAATAAAAATCCTCGGGTACTGTTTAAAACAGTGGCTAAATTAACAAATAGGAATTCAGATCAACAGCGCAAAATACCAACAGACATTAGCAGTACAGACTTTATGAACTTCTTCAATGAGAAAATTAAAAATATAAGATCCCAGATCTCAGCATCACAGTACAAACCAAATACTAGCTTAGCAGACCCTGCCTCACATTGCATTCAGCACTTTAGTAATTTTAATCCTGTAACTGAGCAGGAAGTCTTAACTTTAATTTCTAAAATGAAGCCCACTACTTGTTCCCTAGATCCAATGCCAATAAAACTAGTAAAAAATGCAATGGATGTTCTTGCAGCACCTATTCTTAACATTATCAATAGTTCATTATTGCATGGCACAGTACCTGATGCACTAAAAGTGTCAGTCATTAAACCATTACTTAAAAAGTCAGACCTAGACCCACACATACTAAATAATTATAGGCCTATTTCAAATTTACCCTTTCTCTCTAAAATACTAGAAAAAGTAGTTGCCAATCAGCTTCAGTCACACCTTACGCATTACAATTTATTTGAGAAATTCCAGTCTGGTTTCCGCACTGGTCATAGCACAGAAACGACACTAATGCAGGTTGTAAACGACATTCTGATATC
This sequence comes from Polypterus senegalus, assembly GCF_016835505.1. NCBI lineage: Eukaryota > Metazoa > Chordata > Cladistia > Polypteriformes > Polypteridae > Polypterus > Polypterus senegalus. The sequence goes on from NC_053160.1 coordinate 13,506,517, forward strand.
CTCTGATGAAGGAAACTCCACTGTAATTATGTTGTTAGACTTTGACACCATTGACCATTCTATTTTACTGCACAGGCTAGAAAATGATGTTGGCCTTACAGGCACTGTGCTCGCTTGGTTTAGTTCTTATTTATCAAATCGATTCCAATATGTACAGAAATGTGCTGACAGTACTCCATCATTATACACAGAAGTGAGATATGGTGTCCTGCAGGGCTCAGTACTGGGACCTTTACTGTTTTCACTTTACATGCTTCCACTGGGATCTATCATTAGGAAACATAATGTTAATTTTCACTCGTATGCAGATGACACCCAGTTATACCTTTCATTTAAATCAAATGAAGTTTCTCTGATGTTGTCTTTAATTAGTTGTGTTAGTGAATTAAAGGAGTGGATGGATGAGAACTACCTATCTTTACACACAGATGAAACAGAGATGTTAATTGTTGGAGGGAATCACAGAAATATTTTGTCATCATTTAACTCAGTTGGAATCACCATTAATTTTACTGAATCAGCCCGCAATCTAGGAGTTATCTTTGACTCTAGCATGTCATTTAAAGCGCATATTACAAAATTGTCCAAATCGTGTTTCTTCCATCTTAAAAATGTTGCCTTCTAGATAAACAGGATTCTCAGAAATTGATTCATGAATTTATTTCTAGTAGGATTGACTACTGCAATGCTGTGTTCACTGGATGTTCAAACTGTTCTTTATACAGCCTCCAGTTAATCCAAAATGCTGCTGCAAGAATTATTACAAGAACAAGAAAATATGAACACATAACTCCAGTTCTTAAATCCTTACACTGGCTCCCGGTTAAGTTTAGGGCAGATTTCAAAATCCTCCTTTTAACATATAAAGCATTAAATGGCCAAGGTCCGGCTTACTTGTCTGAACTTATCATGACTTACAAACCAGAGTGCACATTAAGATCTCAAGATGCCGGTCTGCTTAGGATTCCAAGGATTAATAAAATAACAGTGGGAGGTCGAGCTTTTAGTTACAGGGCCCCTAAACTGTGGAATGGTCTGCCTGCTACTATAAGAGATGCCCCTTCGGTCTCAGCCTTTAAATCCTGGCTGAAGACTCACTACTTCAGTTTAGCACACCCTGACTAGAGCAGCTGATTAACTGTACAGACTGCATCTCTGTTGTTAGTCATTAGCACTAAAACATAAGTAACATGATTATTATAATTTGTTACTAACTCTCACCTATTCTTTTTCTCTTCTTGTTATTCAAATGTGGCATTTGGTGCCCCGGCTCACCTGCCAAGTTGTTTTGCCTGCCTAAGATAAAGTCATCTCTGATGGAGGATCACAGGAATCGTCGGGTAGAGGGGTCCTTTCATAGGATTGGCTGGCCCAGCGCTGTTTCAGCTGTAGAATGGCCAAATGGGGGAGGCAGCTTGATGGATGAGGTCTCCAGGACTCTAAACAAATCCAAATCATATTATGTGATATCATCTACTGTTAAATTCTACTCCGTACTTCTAAAATTTTCATTTTTATACTGTATTGAGGATTTGTTCTGTTCTGTGTATTGTACTGTATTGTATTGACCCCCTCGTTTTTGACACCCACTGCACACCCACCCTACCTTGAAAGAGGTCTCTTTTTGAACTGCCTTTCCTAAGGTTTCTTCCATTTTGTCCCTACAAGGGGTTTTTTTGGAAAATTTTCCTTGCCTTCTTAGAGAGTCAAGGCTGGGGGGCTGTCAAGAGGCAAGGCCTGTTAAAGCCAATTGCGGCACTTCTTTTGTGATTTTGAGCTATACAAAAATAAATGGTATTGTATAAATGAGCATCCTTTGCCGGCAATAGAAACTTCATACCTAGCCAGAGAACTCGTCCATCATATCTTCATGAATTGAAAAATCACTTCAAAAGAAGTTAATGAGCAGCAAAAACATATCATCATTAAGAAAAGGGTTAGAATGAAAACCTGCAGCCACTGCAGCCCTCCAGGACTGGCGTCTGAGATCCCTCTTCTATACAGAGATACATTTGTGTCATTCCAGACGCTGTTCAATCAGATCATTTTTGCCACAGGTTAACTCCAGTTAACTTCTTAACACATCTCAAGGAGAATTAAAGCAAACAGGATGGACCTGACTCCAGGTTGTATCATATGAATGGGAGATTTCAGTTTTTGAGTTTTATTAAATTTGCAAACCTTTTTGAAAACATGCTTTCACTTTATTATTATGGGTTATTGAGTGAAGATTGATGGGAAAACATGACAAATTTATCCATGTAAAATTAAACCTGCAACAAAATAATGTATAGCGTGAAGGGGTCTGAATACTTTCTGAATCCGCTGTATATAATTAGGTAGACCACAGCCCGCCATACAGTAGCCTTGATTTTAAATGTAACCACACAGTCAGTGAAAAGTTGCTGTTACTAAAACAGTATATCAACAGGTGGCGCAGGTGTAAAAGAAAAAGTTTACTTGTGATTCATAATTGCACTGTTATTAACAGCATGCCTCAAGACATATGTTGGCTATAATAAAACCAGAAATATGCTGGCAAACAGCAGGTTCCTCAAATGCAAGGGTACAAAGTCTGCCTGCCTTAGATTAACAATATTAGTTTACCCTTAGCCTGATTTGATTGTGTCCTTCAGTACCAGATGCTGCATTGTCACATTAAGCACATCTGAATAAATGATCATCCATCCATCCATCCATCCATCCATCCTCTTCCGCTTATCCGAGGTCGGGTCGCGGGGGCAGCAGCTTAAGCAGAGAGGCCCAGACTTCCCTCTCCCCAGCCACTTCTTCCAGCTCTTCCTGGAGAATCCCAAGGCGTTCCCAGGCCAGCCGGGAGACATAGTCCCTCCAGCGTGTCCTGGGTCTTCCCCGGGGCCTCCTCCCGATTGGATGTGCCCGGAACACCTCACCAGGGAGGCATCCAGGAGGCATCCTGATCAGATGCCTGAGCCACCTCATCTGACTCCTCTCGATGCGGAGGAGCAGCGACTCTACTCTGAGCCCCTCCCGGATGACTGAGCTTCTCACCCTATCTTTAAGGGAAAGCCCAGACACCCTGCGGAGGAAACTCATTTCAGCCGCTTGTATTCGCGATCTCGTTCTTTCGGTCACTACCCATAGCTCATGACCATAGGTGAGGGTAGGAGCGTAGATCGACTGGTAAATTGAGAGCTTTGCCTTACGGCTCAGCTCCTTTTTCACCACGACAGACCGATGCAGAGCCCTTCACTGCGGATGCCGCACCGATCCGCCTGTCGATCTCATGCTCCATTCTTCCCTCACTCGTGAACAAGACTCCGAGATACTTGAACTCCTCCACTTGGGGCAGGATCTCTCCCCCAACCCTGAGATGGCACTCCACCCTTTCCGCTGAGGACCATGCTCTCGGATTTGGAGGTGCTGATTCTCATCCCAGCCGCTTCACACTCAGCTGCGAACCGATCCAGAGAGAGCTGAAGATCACCGCCTGATGAAGCAAACAGGACAACATCATCTGCAAAAAGCAGTGACCCAATCCTGAGTCCACCAAACCAGACCCCTTCAACACCCTGGCTGCGCCTAGAAATTCTATCCATAAAAGTTATGAACAGAATCGGTGACAAAGGCAGCCCTGGTGGAGTCCAACTCTCACTATTAATAAATGATCATGTTAGGTACTATTGGTTGAGCAGTCTATATAACAACAACCAGGGCTTTTGATTCAGGTCAGGTCGGGTTAGGAAGCATACACTGGTACAGCACATTGCCACACCCAACACATAATGAAACAGCTTGGGATTCTGGTTGGCAACCCCCCCAGGCAGGTCCAGTCCCACTCTCCGGAAATGACCCTCTATCTGTCGCAGCCAAGTGTTACATGGGTGTCCCCTTGGCCTGGTCCAGCCACTTGGGTCCTCAACAATGAGGATCCCGCAAGCTGGATCACCCTCAGGCAATCGTGCCGTAACTGACGCTTTTGATTAAATGGTTCAAACTGCTTCCAACTGTTAATGCAACCAAAATTTTACCTGTAATACTCAACAAATATCCATGAAATTTCTCACAATATTGCAATTTGTACGACAAGTTAAATTGAAGAAGAGGGATAACATTAACCAATCAATCAGTAAAGCTGGTCCAGGGTCCATTTGAATTTCTGGCAGTTTTTCGTCAGGTCCCATCACAAATTCATCTTCTCATTGTAGATTCATTTCAGCTAATTAGGTGCTTTGATAACTTGATTGAGGTTGGTGAGAAGGAACCAAAAGGGATGGTCACATAATTAAGAATTAAAAGAGACTGCAGTTCCATCTGCAACGCAATAACATGTGCAACATGGTGTAGATACAGGGCCCTGTCAACATGGATACTGCTACAAAGCACACTGGGGGATTACAAAACCCTGTGATGCAGTTTCCCACTGCTGCTACCTTGTTGTGTCTTCCCAACAAGAAAAACATCAACACCAAACACCAAACATCTCATACTGTCCATCCTTGACAGCTTCCTGGCAGGAAAATGGAACAATCAACAATTTTTTTTTTAATTAATTTTATTGATTTTATTGAAATCACACAACATTCCATACAAATAGATCAATTTTACAAGAATAGAATTGAAAACAAGCAATCAAATATTTTGTTCAGGATGCCTTTCACCTTTGCTGTTCTATCCAATATATGCCAGTCCATCACAATTGATATCTCTATCTATTGTCACGCACGTGCGAGTAGGAGGATGTTGTATGGACCAAGCAAAGGTAATTCCACGCCAGGTCAGGGGGTGGCAGGGTGCACTAAACCTCCTGTTATCTCTACAGACCAGCTGTGGGAAAACCTGTTTAACTCAGCGTTGAAAACATCACTTCTGGCACCCAGCATCACGTCACTTCCGGTTCTGATGCACAGACTGACTTCAGAAGAGTGTCACTTCTGGTTCCTACACATCACTTCTGGTTTGATCCTTTAAAGCCGCCATCTTTGCACACCTTCAGCAGTTCAATTCTGGACTCCAACAGAGAAACATCTCTTGTTAAAAAATCAACCCATTGCAGCCAGGGATAATATGGGGTGATTGCCCCAAACCTTTTCAAGTGTGTTGAGTCTGATCATTTTTACAATATATAATATCCAAAGTCTGTCTGTATGTCTGTCCACTTTTCACAAGAGAACTACTTAACGAATTTAGATTGGGTTTTTTTCTAGAATTTGCTTCAACATTCTGGTTGATTTTGCAACTTCTCTCATCATGCTAAGAATTATAGCTCGCTTGCAGGAGTGATATATTCACGCTAATCTGAGACAGGGCCCTCCTCACTGTCCTGTTTCACTACTACATGGGTGGAGCCGCAGGGCACGACTAGTAATATACAGTGCATCCGGAAAGTATTCACAGCACATCACTTTTTCCACATTTTGTTATGTTACAGCCTTATTCCAAAATGGATTAAATTAATTTTTTCCTCAGAATTCTACACGCAACACCTCATAATGACAACGTGAAAAAGTTTACTTGAGGTTTTACAAATTTATTAAAAATTAAAAAACTGAGAAAGCACATGTAAATAAGTATTCACAGCCTTTGCCATGAAGCTCCAAATTGAGCTCTGGTGCATCCTGTTTCCCCTGATCATCCGTGAGATGTTTCTGCAGCTTAATTGGAGTCCACCTGTGGTAAATTCAGTTGATGTGACATGATTTGGAAAGGCACACCCCTGTCTATAGAAGGTCCCACAGTTGACAGTTCATGTCAGAGCACAAACCAAGCATGAAGTCAAAGGAATTGTCTGTAGACCTCCGAGACAGGATTGTCTAGATGCACAAATCTGGGGAAGGTTACAGAAAAATTTCTGCTGCTTTGAAGGTCCCAATGAGCACAGTGGCCTCAATCATCCGTAAGTGGAAGAAGTTCAAACCACCAGGACTCTTCCTAGATCTGGCCGGCAATCTAAACTGAGTGATAGGGGGAGAAAGGCTTTAGTCAGGGAGGTGACCAAGAACTCGATGGTCACTCTGTCAGAGCTCCAGAGGTCCTCTGTGGAGAGAGGAGAACCTTCGAGAAGGACAACCATCTCTGCAGCAATCCACCAATCAGGCCTGTATAGTAGAGTGGCCAGACGAAAGCCACTGCTTAGTAAAAGGCACATGGCAGCCCACCTGAGTTTGCCAAAAGGCACCTGAAGGACTCTCAGACCATGAGAAACAAAATTCTCTGGTCTGATGAGACAAAGATTAAACTCTTTGGTGTGAATGCCAGGCGTCACATTTGGAGGAAACCAGGCACCGCTCATCACCAGGCCAATACCATCCCTACAGTGAAGCATGGTGGTGGCAGCATCATGCTGTGGGGATGTTTTTCAGCGGCAGGAACTGGGAGACTAGTCTGGATAAAGGGAAAGATGACTGCAGCAATGTACAGAGACATCCTGGATGAAAACCTGCTCCAGAGCGCTCTTGACCTCAGACTGGGGCTTACGGTTCATCTTTCAGCAGGACAACGACCCTAAGCACACAGCCAAGATATCAAAGTAGTGACTTCAGGACAACTCTGTGAATGTCCTTGAGTGGCCCAGCCAGAGCCCAGACTTGAATCCGATTGAACATCTCTGGAGAGATCTTAAAATGGCTGTGCACCAACGCTTCCCATCCAACCTGATGGAGCTTGAGAGGTGCTGCAAAGAGGAATGGGCAAAACTGGCCAAGGATAGGTGTGCCAAGCTTGTGGCATCAGATTCAAAAAGACTTGAGGCTGGAATTGCTGCCAAAGGTGCATCGACAAAGGCTGTGAATACTTATGTACATGTGAGTTCTCAGTTTTTGTATTTTTAATAAATTTGCAAAAACCTCAAGTAAACTTTTTTCACGTTGTGATTATGGGGAGTTATGTGTAGAATTCTGAGGAAAAAAATGAATTAACATAACAAAATGTGGAAAACGTGATGCGCTGTGAATACTTTCCGGATGCACTGTATACAGTATAGACAGATAGATAGAGAGATAGATACAGACACAGACACAAGTTCCAAGCACAACACAGACTTTTTGCTACGTACTTCTAAAATTTGTTCTTGACCTGGCCATAATTTGGCAGTCCGTAGCCAGAATCCATAGCTCTTAGGCTGTGGCCACAACAGAAGAACCAATCTCTTTATACCAAGGGGCAACTGTGCTGGACTGAATGGGTAGAATGCTAATCTGTGTTGGAGTTCAAGGTTGGTCAAGGTTGCCATTATTCCATTCTTCCTGAGGAACAGAAGCAACAGAGAAAGAGAGACAGAGACAACACACTAATGACAGTCAATAACTGATCACCAGTTGACATAGCAGGCATAACTTTGCTAGCATCTGAGGACACTTTGTGTAGGACCCTTGAAGAAAACGGCAGTACTGCGTGTTACCAGAAGATGTGACCAAAGGAGAAGAAAGAGAACTCCTGAACAAGAAAAAGAAAGTGTGCTGAAAAATCCTTATATGTGTCTGGAGAAAACCAACCAGAAAAGAAACCAAGCATCGCCTCCTCAAGCCATAAGCAGAGCCAATGCCACCATTAAAGAGAATTAAGCATTTGCCTAAAGTGCAGATCATAAGTAGGGTGGGGGGACTCAGCCACATGGGTTAGCTACTGAACAGTCAGTTGGCTCACTAATAGGCTTGGCCAAAGGGTGCAAAATAATAATAGTACTGTGATTCTGAAAATTATTAACTGTAATTTAATAGATAGAAAACAAAACCAGTCAAGGTACCATGGTATTGGTGTTAACTGTAACTAAACATAATAACCTTGTGAAGGGTAAGTTCTGTCTATTATAATTTTCTCACCCTAAATCCAGTAATAAAGGGAAGAGCAGCATCTCTCTCTCACACACACACACACACACACACACACCCACACTGATAGTGTGGTGGGTTTTGGATCCAAGCTAGAGCTGAGGCTAGCTGCTGGGAGCAAATGTTAGTCAGTTAATGTCAGTTAACATCAAATGTAAACGTGGAAAACAATTTAGATCAGCTAACATCACATTATAATGTGACCTTGAGAGATGCTCTGGACACAGTGGCTCCCCTTAAAACAAAAGTGATCAAAGCACATAGAAACTCTCCCTGGTTTAATGAAAACACTCAAGCTCTTAAATTAGAGTGTCGAAAACTGGAGCGTAGATGGAGAACAACAAAGCTACATGTCTTTCAAATTGCATGGACAGAGAGTGTTAAAAAATATAAAAAGCTCTCTTTAAAGCTGCTCAGAATACTATTCTACAATAATAGATAGCAATAATAAAAATCCTCGGGTACTGTTTAGAACAATGGCTAAATTAACAAATTGGAATTCAGATCAACAGTGCAAAATACCAACAGATATTAGCAGTACAGACTTTATGAACTTCTTCAATGAGAAAATTAAAAATATAAGATCCCAGATCTCAGCATCACAGTACAAACCAAATACTAGCTTAGCAGACCCTGCCTCACATTGCATTCAGCACTTTAGTAATTTTAATCCTGTAACTGAGCAGGAAGTCTTAACTTTAATTTCTAAAATGAAGCCCACTACTTGTTCCCTAGATCCAGTGCCAACAAAACTAGTAAAAAGTGCAATGGTTGTTCTTGCAGCACCTATTCTAACATTATCAATAGTTCATTATTGCATGGCACAGTACCTGATGCACTAAAAGTGTCAGTCATTAAACCATTACTTAAAAAGTCAGACCTAGACCCACACATACTAAATAATTATAGGCCTATTTCAAATTTACCTTTCTCTCTAAAATACTAGAAAAGTAGTGCCAGTCAGCTTCAGTCACACCTTACGCATTACAATTTATTTGAGAAATTCCAGTCTGGTTTCGCACTGGTCATAGTACAGAAACGCACTAACAGGTTGTAAATGACATTCTGATATCCTCTGATGAAGGAAACTCCACTGTAATTATGTTGTTAGACATTTGACACCATTGACCATTCTATTTTACTGCACAGGCTAGAAAATGATGTTGGGCTTACAGGCACTGTGCTCGCTTGGTTTAGTTCTTATTTATCAAATCGATTCCAATATGTACAGAAATGTGCTGACAGTACTCCATCATTATACACAGAAGTTCAATATGGTGTCCTGCAGGGCTCAGTACTGGGACCTTTACTGTTTTCACTTTACATGCTTCCACTGGGATCTATCATTAGGAAACATAATGTTAATTTTCACTGTATGCAGATGACACCCAGTTATACCTTTCATTTAAATCAAATGAAGTTTCTCGATGTTGTCTTTAATTAGTTGTGTTAGTGAATTAAAGGAGTGGATGGATGAGAACTACTTGTCTTTAAATACAGATAAAACAGAGATGTTAATTGTTGGAGGGAATCACAGAAATATTTTGTCATCATTTAACTCAGTTGGAATCACCATTAATTTTACTGAATCAGCCCGCAATCTAGGAGTTATCTTTGACTCTAGCATGTCATTTAAAGCGCATATTACAAAATTGTCCAAATCATGTTTCTTCCATCTTAAAAATGTTAAGGCTTTCTAAATAAACAGGATTCTGAGAAATTAATTCATGCATTTATTTCTAGTAGGATTGACTACTGCAATGCGGTGTTCACTGGATGTTCAAACTGTTCTTTATACAGCCTCCAGTTAATCCAAAATGCTGCTGCAAGAATTATTACAAGAACAAGAAAATATGAACACATAACTCCAGTTCTTAAATCCTTACACTGGCTCCCAGTTAAGTTTAGGGCAGATTTCAAAATCCTCCTTTTAACATATAAAGCATTAAATGGCCAAGGTCCGGCTTACTTGTCTGAACTTATCATGACTTACAAACCAGAGTGCACATTAAGATCTCAAGATGCCGGTCTGCTTAGGATTCCAAGGATTAATAAAATAACAGTGGGAGGTCGAGCTTTTAGTTACAGGGCCCCTAAACTGTGGAATGGTCTGCCTGCTACTATAAGAGATGCCCCTTCGGTCTCAGCTTTAAATCCCGGCTGAAGACTCACTACTTCAGTTTAGCATATCCTGACTAGAGCTGCTGATTAACTGTACAGACTGCATCTCTGTTGTTAGTCATTAGCACTAAAACATAAGTAACATGATTATTATAATTTGTTACTAACTCTCACCTATTCTTTTTCTCTTCTTGTTACTCAAATGTGGCATTGGTGCCCGCCCACCTGCCAAGTTGTTTGCCTGCCTAAGGTAAAGTCATCCCTGATGGAGGATCACAGGAATCATGGGAAAGAGGGGTCCTTTCATGGATTGGCTGGCCCAGCTGTTTCAGCTGTGGAATGGCCAAATGGGGGAGGCAGCTTGATGGATGAGGTCTCCAGGACTCTAAACAAATCCAAATCATATTATGTGATATCATCTACTGTTAAATTCTACTCCGTACTTCTAAAATTTTTATTTTATACTGTATTGAGGATTTGTTCTGTTCTGTGTATTGTACTGTATTGTATTGACCCCTCTTTTGACACCCACTGCACACCCAACCTACCTGGAAAGGGTCTCTTTTGAACTGCCTTTCCCAAGGTTTCTTCCATTTTTCCCTACAAGGTTTTTTGGGAGTTTTTCCTTGTCTTCTTAGAGAGTCAAGGCTGGGGCTGTCAAGAGGCAAGGCCTGTTAAAGCCATTGCGGCACTTCTTTGTGATTTTGGGCTATACAAAAATAAATGGTATTGTATAAATGAGCATCCTTTGCCGCAATAGAAACTTCATACCTAGCCAGAGAACTCGTCCATCATATCTTCATGAATTGAAAAATCACTTCAAAAGAAGTTAATGAGCAGCAAAAACATATCATCATTAAGAAAAGGGTTAGAATGAAAACCTGCAGCCACTGCAGCCCTCCAGGACTGGCGTCTGAGATCCCTCTTCTATACAGAGATACATTTGTGTCATTCCAGACGCTGTTCAATCAGATCATTTTTGCCACAGGTTAACTCCAGTTAACTTCTTAACACATCTCAAGGAGAATTAAAGCAAACAGGATGGACCTGACTCCAGGTTGTATCATATGAATGGGAGATTTCAGTTTTTGAGTTTTATTAAATTTGCAAACCTTTTTGAAAACATGCTTTCACTTTATTATTATGGGTTATTGAGTGAAGATTGATGGGAAAACATGACAAATTTATCCATGTAAAATTAAACCTGCAACAAAATAATGTATAGCGTGAAGGGGTCTGAATACTTTCTGAATCCGCTGTATATAATTAGGTAGACCACAGCCCGCCATACAGTAGCCTTGATTTTAAATGTAACCACACAGTCAGTGAAAAGTTGCTGTTACTAAAACAGTATATCAACAGGTGGCGCAGGTGTAAAAGAAAAAGTTTACTTGTGATTCATAATTGCACTGTTATTAACAGCATGCCTCAAGACATATGTTGGCTATAATAAAACCAGAAATATGCTGGCAAACAGCAGGTTCCTCAAATGCAAGGGTACAAAGTCTGCCTGCCTTAGATTAACAATATTAGTTTACCCTTAGCCTGATTTGATTGTGTCCTTCAGTACCAGATGCTGCATTGTCACATTAAGCACATCTGAATAAATGATCATCCATCCATCCATCCATCCATCCATCCTCTTCCGCTTATCCGAGGTCGGGTCGCGGGGGCAGCAGCTTAAGCAGAGAGGCCCAGACTTCCCTCTCCCCAGCCACTTCTTCCAGCTCTTCCTGGAGAATCCCATGCTTCCCAGGCCAGCCGGGAGACATAGTCCCTCCAGCTGTCCTGGGTCTTCCCCGGGGCCTCCTCCCGATTGGATGTGCCCGGAACACCTCACCAGGGAGGCATCCAGGAGGCATCCTGATCAGATGCCTGAGCCACCTCATCTGACTCCTCTCGATGCGGAGGAGCAGCGACTCTACTCTGAGCCCCTCCCGGATGACTGAGCTTCTCACCCTATCTTTAAGGGAAAGCCCAGACACCCTGCGGAGGAAACTCATTTCAGCCGCTTGTATTCGCGATCTCGTTCTTTCGGTCACTACCCATAGCTCATGACCATAGGTGAGGGTAGGAGCGTAGATCGACTGGTAAATTGAGAGCTTTGCCTTACGGCTCAGCTCCTTTTTCACCACGACAGACCGATGCAGAGCCCTTCACTGCGGATGCCGCACCGATCCGCCTGTCGATCTCATGCTCCATTCTTCCCTCACTCGTGAACAAGACTCCGAGATACTTGAACTCCTCCACTTGGGGCAGGATCTCTCCCCCAACCCTGAGATGGCACTCCACCCTTTTCCGGCTGAGGACCATGCTCTCGGATTTGGAGGTGCTGATTCTCATCCCAGCCGCTTCACACTCAGCTGCGAACCGATCCAGAGAGAGCTGAAGATCACCGCCTGATGAAGCAAACAGGACAACATCATCTGCAAAAAGCAGTGACCCAATCCTGAGTCCACCAAACCAGACCCCTTCAACACCCTGGCTGCGCCTAGAAATTCTATCCATAAAAGTTATGAACAGAATCGGTGACAAAGGCAGCCCTGGTGGAGTCCAACTCTCACTATTAATAAATGATCATGTTAGGTACTATTGGTTGAGCAGTCTATATAACAACAACCAGGGCTTTTGATTCAGGTCAGGTCGGGTTAGGAAGCATACACTGGTACAGCACATTGCCACACCCAACACATAATGAAACAGCTTGGGATTCTGGTTGGCAACCCCCCCAGGCAGGTCCAGTCCCACTCTCCGGAAATGACCCTCTATCTGTCGCAGCCAAGTGTTACATGGGTGTCCCCTTGGCCTGGTCCAGCCACTTGGGTCCTCAACAATGAGGATCCCGCAAGCTGGATCACCCTCAGGCAATCGTGCCGTAACTGACGCTTTTGATTAAATGGTTCAAACTGCTTCCAACTGTTAATGCAACCAAAATTTTACCTGTAATACTCAACAAATATCCATGAAATTTCTCACAATATTGCAATTTGTACGACAAGTTAAATTGAAGAAGAGGGATAACATTAACCAATCAATCAGTAAAGCTGGTCCAGGGTCCATTTGAATTTCTGGCAGTTTTTCGTCAGGTCCCATCACAAATTCATCTTCTCATTGTAGATTCATTTCAGCTAATTAGGTGCTTTGATAACTTGATTGAGGTTGGTGAGAAGGAACCAAAAGGGATGGTCACATAATTAAGAATTAAAAGAGACTGCAGTTCCATCTGCAACGCAATAACATGTGCAACATGGTGTAGATACAGGGCCCTGTCAACATGGATACTGCTACAAAGCACACTGGGGGATTACAAAACCCTGTGATGCAGTTTCCCACTGCTGCTACCTTGTTGTGTCTTCCCAACAAGAAAAACATCAACACCAAACACCAAACATCTCATACTGTCCATCCTTGACAGCTTCCTGGCAGGAAAATGGAACAATCAACAATTTTTTTTTTAATTAATTTTATTGATTTTATTGAAATCACACAACATTCCATACAAATAGATCAATTTTACAAGAATAGAATTGAAAACAAGCAATCAAATATTTTGTTCAGGATGCCTTTCACCTTTGCTGTTCTATCCAATATATGCCAGTCCATCACAATTGATATCTCTATCTATTGTCACGCACGTGCGAGTAGGAGGATGTTGTATGGACCAAGCAAAGGTAATTCCACGCCAGGTCAGGGGGTGGCAGGGTGCACTAAACCTCCTGTTATCTCTACAGACCAGCTGTGGGAAAACCTGTTTAACTCAGCGTTGAAAACATCACTTCTGGCACCCAGCATCACGTCACTTCCGGTTCTGATGCACAGACTGACTTCAGAAGAGTGTCACTTCTGGTTCCTACACATCACTTCTGGTTTGATCCTTTAAAGCCGCCATCTTTGCACACCTTCAGCAGTTCAATTCTGACTCCAACAGAGAAACATCTCTTGTTAAAAAATCAACCCATTGCAGCCAGGGATAATATGGGGTGATTGCCCCAAACCTTTTCAAGTGTGTTGAGTCTGATCATTTTTACAATATATAATATCCAAAGTCTGTCTGTATGTCTGTCCACTTTTCACAAGAGAACTACTTAACGAATTTAGATTGGGTTTTTTTCTAGAATTTGCTTCAACATTCTGGTTGATTTTGCAACTTCTCTCATCATGCTAAGAATTATAGCTCGCTTGCAGGAGTGATATATTCACGCTAATCTGAGACAGGGCCCTCCTCACTGTCCTGTTTCACTACTACATGGGTGGAGCCAGCAGGGCACGACTAGTAATATACAGTGCATCCGGAAAGTATTCACAGCACATCACTTTTTCCACATTTTGTTATGTTACAGCCTTATTCCAAAATGGATTAAATTAATTTTTTTTTCCTCAGAATTCTACACGCAACACCTCATAATGACAACGTGAAAAAAGTTTACTTGAGGTTTTTACAAATTTATTAAAAATAAAAAAACTGAGAAAGCACATGTACATAAGTATTCACAGCCTTTGCCATGAAGCTCCAAATTGAGCTCTGGTGCATCCTGTTTCCCCTGATCATCCGTGAGATGTTTCTGCAGCTTAATTGGAGTCCACCTGTGGTAAATTCAGTTGATGTGACATGATTTGGAAAGGCACACCCCTGTCTATAGAAGGTCCCACAGTTGACAGTTCATGTCAGAGCACAAACCAAGCATGAAGTCAAAGGAATTGTCTGTAGACCTCCGAGACAGGATTGTCTAGATGCACAAATCTGGGGAAGGTTACAGAAAAATTTCTGCTGCTTTGAAGGTCCCAATGAGCACAGTGGCCTCAATCATCCGTAAGTGGAAGAAGTTCAAACCACCAGGACTCTTCCTAGATCTGGCCGGCAATCTAAACTGAGTGATAGGGGGAGAAAGGCTTTAGTCAGGGAGGTGACCAAGAACTCGATGGTCACTCTGTCAGAGCTCCAGAGGTCCTCTGTGGAGAGAGGAGAACCTTCGAGAAGGACAACCATCTCTGCAGCAATCCACCAATCAGGCCTGTATAGTAGAGTGGCCAGACGAAAGCCACTGCTTAGTAAAAGGCACATGGCAGCCCACCTGGAGTTTGCCAAAAGGCACCTGAAGGACTCTCAGACCATGAGAAACAAAATTCTCTGGTCTGATGAGACAAAGATTAAACTCTTTGGTGTGAATGCCAGGCGTCACATTTGGAGGAAACCAGGCACCGCTCATCACCAGGCCAATACCATCCCTACAGTGAAGCATGGTGGTGGCAGCATCATGCTGTGGGGATGTTTTTCAGCGGCAGGAACTGGGAGACTAGTCTGGATAAAGGGAAAGATGACTGCAGCAATGTACAGAGACATCCTGGATGAAAACCTGCTCCAGAGCGCTCTTGACCTCAGACTGGGGCGACGGTTCATCTTTCAGCAGGACAACGACCCTAAGCACACAGCCAAGATATCAAAGTAGTGACTTCAGGACAACTCTGTGAATGTCCTTGAGTGGCCCAGCCAGAGCCCAGACTTGAATCCGATTGAACATCTCTGGAGAGATCTTAAAATGGCTGTGCACCAACGCTTCCCATCCAACCTGATGGAGCTTGAGAGGTGCTGCAAAGAGGAATGGGCAAACTGGCCAAGGATAGGTGTGCCAAGCTTGTGGCATCAGATTCAAAAAGACTTGAGGCTGGAATTGCTGCCAAAGGTGCATCGACAAAGGCTGTGAATACTTATGTACATGTGAGTTCTCAGTTTTTGTATTTTTAATAAATTTGCAAAAACCTCAAGTAAACTTTTTTCACGTTGTGATTATGGGGAGTTATGTGTAGAATTCTGAGGAAAAAAATGAATTAACATAACAAAATGTGGAAAACGTGATGCGCTGTGAATACTTTCCGGATGCACTGTATACAGTATAGACAGATAGATAGAGAGATAGATACAGACACAGACACAAGTTCCAAGCACAACACAGACTTTTTGCTACGTACTTCTAAAATTTGTTCTGTTCTATGTATTGTATTGTATTGCATTGTATTGTATTGACCCCCTTCTCTTTGACACCCACTGCACATCCAGCCTACCTGAAAGGTCTCTCTCTTTGAACTGCCTTTCCCAAGGTTTCTTCCATTTTTTCCCTACTGGGGTTTTTTGGGAGTTTTTCGTTGTCTTCTTAGAGAGTCGAGGCTGGGGGGCTGTCAAGAGGCAGGGCCTATTAAAGCCCATTGCGGCACTCCTTGTGTGATTTCGGGCTATACAAAAATAAATTGTATTGTATTGTACTTTTCACTATTATGTGAATTTCCCCTTGGGATTAATAAAGTATCTATCTATCCTATCTATTCCGCTGTGGGAAACTCTTTCTATCCTCCCTCTTCCTCACCTATTCTTTCCTGGACATTCTACAATACAAGATGAACATGCTAGGCAGTGTAAGAAGAGTGTAAGAAAAGTAAACCATTTTATTGTTTATCCGTAAACTTCAAACAAGATAAGAGGAGAGCCACTGAGCTGCATGCGGGCCACAAACTCTGTAATGTGATTTCTGAGGGTTGTGCATTAATCACCAGTGACACTCTCTCATTACAGACAAGTCTGCCTCATTGCTTTTGGTGGGGAAGAACCTGCTGTTAAACTCCATATCAGCTAGAATACTGTACAATCTTGGTAATATACACACCGAAAAAAGGAATTAAACTAAGCAGGGGACTCTGGTTAACAGCGGGAATTTGTCCTCTTTGATTACATGAATTGCAGGCTTTGTGTCTCTCCAGGATCAGAGCTGGATACTGAGAAAGTCTAATGTTATTGATTTGCTTACATCCCAATGTCAGTTATTTCCACTCAGTGTTGTTCTAAAGCCATCAAGTAAAATCCAGTAATCAATTACTGCATAATCCTGGACTAGAACCCATCCTGGTAGCACTGGGTGCAGGTCAGAAACCAACTCTGGATGGGAGCTATTCGATCACAGGGCACATTCCTACACGCCAGGTGAATCTAACATTGCAGTGAGCACAGTAGAAAAGGCCTCTTCTCCCTATCCTCTCTGCCCACAACTTCCCATTGCAAACAGCCATAGGCTCATCAATAAAAATGTGTCAAGCGACCTGCCAGCTGTATCCCCCTGCAACACTGTGTCTTTCTTTGTAGACATACAATTTTACCTCACTATACCCTATATGAATTCTCCCTTAACTTTAAACAGTTTTCCTGTAGTACTAGGGTGTTGTACCGTGTTAGCCATTATGAATGTAGAGAAAAGACAAGCAAAATGACAGCTTTTATTGGCGAACTGAAAGGATTACAACATGCAAGCTTTCGAGGCAACTCAGGCCCCTTCTTCAGGCAAGGTGGAATATAGAAACTGGAGTTCCCTGTGTTTATATACACACTCTAGGACAAGAAACAGCACTGGTAAATCTTTAAATGAGAACTCTTAAATGTAAAAAAATAATAGATTTATTAAGGCTAGGGTTAATTTAACAAGAGAGAGAAGAACAATGTATGGTCAAGATCTTTGGATAAGATAACTGCCCAGAAAAGTCGTTTGAAGTTTCTGATGAGTTTTTCAAACCAATGTGGGTCTGTAGTCAGGCTGTCATTCTGAGAGACGCAAACAATCCTCATATCTGGCTATAAAACTCTTGTCTTTATTCAAGCCATGTTTTAACAGTTTTCCTTAAAAAGATTTTGCTGCCATCTAGTGGTAGTATTAATTCAATATCCAGGAAGGTGAGCAAACAGGATGGTGTTCATTTCAGCGAACGTGTTTCATGGACCCAGTGCACACAAAAGTAGTCATGGTAAGAAACTGCATCAAGGTTCGAAATTGAAATCATTTTGTTTACAATCAGCAGCTTTATTCGTTTAGTATGGCATTGTGATTTATTTTATTTTAATGATAGTCTCAATTTAGGTAGAACACCATCAACCATGTAGTACTTGTCTGAGGACAGTGGGATCACGTTCAGATGACATCCGTGCACTGAGGTGAAAATGCGGGTGTATTGCTCCACACTCACTGTCAAGGGTGCATTTATTTTCATTTTCTGTTATATTATTATTAATTGTATTTTCTTTTAACTCTATTTTTTATCATATAATAAATTAGTTTGCACTGATTTTATTGTGTTCAGGATCAGCTTCATCAGGCAAAAGCTGAAAGTCTGCAGAATGCCATTTTAAGTGATAAATCCAACACTGAGAATTTGTCTGATGAGGATGCTTAATGTGTGTGCTCACACTGCGATCAGTAAGGACCCTTCCAGCACCCTACCTGGAGGGATGGATAGATGGATAGTGATGTTTAGTGTGAGTGTGTGTGTGCTCACCCTGTGATGTATACAGTGCATCCAGAAAGTATTCACAGCGCATCACTTTTTCCACATTTTGTTATGTTACAGCCTTATTCCAAAATGGATTAAATTCATTTTTTCCTCAGAATTCTACACACAACACCCCATAATCACAATGTGAAAAAAGTTTACTTGAGGTTTTTACAAATTTGTTAAAAATAAAAAAATTGAGAAACCACATGTACATAAGTATTCACAGCCTTTGCCATGAAGCTCCAAATTGAGCTCAGGTGCATCCTGTTTCCCCTGATCATCCTTGAGATGTTTCTGCAGCTTAATTGGAGTCCACCTGTGGTAAATTCAGTTGATTGGACATGATTTGGAAAGGCACACCTGTCTATAGAAGGTCCCACAGTTGACAGTTCATGTCAGAGCACAAACCAATAATGAAGTCAAAGGAATTGTCTGTAGACCTCCGAGGCAGGATTGTCTCGAGGCACAAATCTGGGAAAGGTTACAGAAAAGTTCTGCTGCTTTGAAGGTCCCAATGAAAACAGTGGCCTCCATCATCCGTAAGTGGAAGAAGTTCGAAAACACCAGGACTCTTCCTAGAGCTGGCCGGCCATGTTAACTGAGCAATCGGGGGAGAAGGGCCTTAGACAGGGAGGTGACCAAGAACTTGATGGTCACTCTGTCAGAGCTCCAGAGGTCCTCTGTGGAGAGAGGAGAACTTTCCAGAAGGACAACCATCTCTGCAGCAATCCACCAATCAGGCCTGTATGGTAGAGTGGCCAGACGGAAGCCACTCCTTAGTAAAAGGCACATGGCAGCCCGCCTGGAGTTTGCCAAAAGGCACCTGAAGGACTCTCAGACCATGAGAAACAAAATTCTCTGGTCTGATGAGACAAAGATTGAACTCTTTGGTGTGAATGCCAGGCGTCACGTTTGGAGGAAACCAGGCACCGCTCATCACCAGGCCAATACCATCCCTACAGTGAAGCATGGTGGTGGCAGCATCATGCTGTGGGGATGTTTTTCAGTGGCAGGAACTGGGAGACTAGTCAGGATAAAGAGAAAGATGACTGCAGCAATGTACAGAGACATCCTGGATGAAAACCTGTTCCAGAGCGCTCTTGACCTCAGACTGGGGCGACGGTTCATCTTTCAGCAGGACAACGACCCTAAGCACACAGCCAAGATATCAAAGGAGTGGCTTCAGGACAACTCTGTGAATGTCCTTGAGTGGCCCAGCCAGAGCCCAGACTTGAATCTGATTGAACATCTCTGGAGAGATCTTAAAATGGCTGTGCACCGACGCTTCCCATCCAACCTGATGGAGCTTGAGAGGTGCTGCAAAGAGGAATGGGCGAAACTGGCCAAGGATAGGTGTGCCTAGCTTGTGGTATCATATTCAAAGAGACTTGAGGCTGGAATTGCTGCCAAAGGTGCATCGACAAAGTATTGAGCAAAGGCTGTGAATACTTATGTACATGTGAGTTCTCAGTTTTTTTATTTTTAATAAATCTGTAAAAACCTCAAGTAAACTTTTTTCACATTGTATTTATGGGGTGTTGTGTGTAGAATTCTGAGGAAAAAAATGAATTGAATCCATTTTGGAATAAGGCTGTAACATAGCAAAATGTGAAAAAGTGATGCGCTGTGAATACTTTCTGGATGCACTGTAAGCCCCCCTCCAGCCACCCTATGCTTACTGAAATGGGCATCATCTTCCCTGAGCCCCTGCTCTGGATAAGCAGGGTAGGAAGATTTGTGGATGGATGGATGGATGAGTAGATAGATGGATGGATGAATGATGATGTTTTGTGTGTTAGTGTTTGTGTGTGTGTGTGCGTGTGTGTGCGTGTGTGTGTGTATGTGTGTTCTCCCTCTGATGGACTGGTGCCCTGTCTAGGGATTGTTCCTGCTTTTCTCCAGGATCTTGCTGGGATAGATTCCAGTTTGCCCACAACCTTCATGGATAAGCGGGTTTGCAAGATGAATGGATGGATTCAACAGATGACTACTGCCCAGCAGGTTGTTCAACACCTGAACATCATAACAGTGATCACAAGGGTAATGAGCCAGGACTCGGTAGGGATTTAGGGGAGTGATGATGGGAGTCCAGTTGGGTGGTTTAATTCCAGGCTGGAGGTGAATTTTTGAATGATTTCTTCATTTCTTGTTTACAGTACAAGTTACTGAATGTTTATATTCTGATTGTACCTTTAAATAATGTCATTAATTTTCTTTGAACTGCATGTTTATAATATATAAACACTATATATTGCAAGATGCCAAACAGACAGACACACTGATCACAGGGTAAAATCAACAAGAATATCTTTAATTCTTGTTCTTCTTATTATAGTGCCCAGAAGCACCTGCGCCACCATAAACAGGCAAAAACCAATACTAATAATACAATAAATCCACACAAATCTCTCCTCCACACCTCCCAGGAAACTCTGTCCTCTACCTCCCAACTCCGGCTCGCTTGCTGGGTCTTCAGTAGTCCTTTATATAGTCCTTGACCCAGAAGTGTTTCGTTCTCCCGTCCCCGTGACTTGCCAGCACTTCCGGGCCAGATGGAGGATTTGAGGTTTTCTCCAGCCCAGAAGTACTTTGGGGCTTCCAACCCTGTGACTTGGAAGTACTTCTGGGCTACATTGGAAATACAAATTCCCACATCTTCCTGCAGCGTCTCCTTGTGGCACCCATGAAACACAGCAGAGCTGTGAAGCCGAACCACAGAATCCATGATGCCATGCCAGCACCGCTATGCTTCAGGGAACTCGCCATTTGGCGTCTTGGGGGAGGCAGTGTCCCACAGTAGCTGCCTTCCTCCATCCTACTCTTCTTTGAGTGTCCCGGCCGGGTTGAGTAGCTGACTGTCCACCACAATACACAGGCACTATATACAGTAAATATAACAATATATATATACATATTTTGATCATAAGTTTGAATGAATGTATATGTTTTTGTTTGCACTATGAGATTATGTGCAGAATCGGCACCACCATTACAGCAAATTAGGCCCTCACCTTGGGTGCAGATCATAATGGGGGGGTGAGTCGGTTGGCACATTAATGATCCTGGCCTAGGGCTCAAAATAACTCAGCCCTGGCACTGCTTATGTGCACATACTGATTGCAGTTTTAAATGCTGACAGTTATATCTTTCTACTGCAAAGTTCCTACACTGAAGATGATATCTTGATGCACACTCGTTACCTTTTTGTGGTTTTATATAAATTTTACCCTCTGTCCTCACATGAAAATAGAGCCAGTGTCTGCATTTGAGGACATTGTTTATTTTTTTCAATAATTCTTGTTTCAAGAAACAGTTAGTTTCCATAGTTATCAGGTGCTATTAGTTACAAACAGCAAAGAGAAACTAATAGCGCTCACAAATACATTGTTAGGGTCTCAGGTGGCTAGAACCAGGCAGAAATAACGATATGCAGTAAGTAAGAGTTTCAAAATGTTTCATTATATTATGGTGATGCCTCAACGGTTTTTCCCTGAATTTCAATAAACTGGCCATACATATCACTGGCTTCATTAACTTTGGTCACCAGAAAGATGTTTATTTGGGTAGTTTCTGAACTCACTAAGGAGGCAGGTGACTTTCAAATACTGTAATTATTTTTTTCCAGGGTTGGGGACCAAAATTCATTATTTTGGGGCATCCTTAGAATTTTGCAGTAGGCCAGTGCCTCTATGAAAAGTGTTTCAAAAACCACAAGCCTAATTATGTCTACATGATATTTGAAAAATGCTATTAAAATATGGATTTTATGTAGTTTACTTATACATGTAGTTACATTGTTATTAATTAATTAAAAAGAAAAGCTGTGATATCTCAGCTTTTGAGCGAACTAGTTGAACTAAATAAATAAACTAAAAATGCTCTAACTATTAAAACTTTTAAACTTAGTCTGCAAATACAACTGAATGCTATACCATGTGCAGGTCTTTCTAATTTGTAATTTTGGTTAGTTGGCACACTTTTAGGAAATAATTTACAATTTATTTATAATAGTTAAATCCGTGAAAATGTATGAGCTGTCCTTGTTGTGTTCTTTCTTTAATGATTTTCAATTATTTCAAATGTCAGCCCTTGCAATTCACGGGTTTGTCGTCAGTAATTAAATAGAAATTATTTTGCAACCTATCATGGAAAACAACCGAAGATGCCGTAGCAGTGCTATTTAAATGGACTACAAATCCCAGCAACCTCGGGAGGTCTGCATCATTGGGCAGCTTTGGCAGTTGTCCCAGGGCTGCTGGGTGAAACCAGACAAGGTCTTTAGTTTTAAAAGTGAGCCATAAGAAGCTGGGAGGATCGCAACTGGTGGTGTTTTTTGGTTTCACTGCTTCACTGCACAATAGGATTACAATCACACCCATTGGATGACAGCTTTCTGCAAATTTTTATATTCTTGTCCTGTACCTGCTTTTTTGCGTATTTTTATCTGGGTTTGAAAAAATCTTCTGGGAGCACTCCCAACTTCTATAAATCTTCATCAATATAATATAATATAATATAATATATAAACGTCTATGTGTGGAAGTGTGTGTGTCTGTCCGGCTCGGAAGCAAGAGTGGAAGCAAGGTGGAGTTGGGGTAAGGGCTCCGCCGCTGAGGAAACAAAAAACTTGCTTAGCTGCTAATAACATAAGCGAGGTGAGCACGTCGGCAAAATGAAACCTCAGAAGAAAGACAAAGTTGCTTAGCTGCTAACATCGTCAAAACGGCATCCCTTTTACTTTTCCTCCCGCCACTAATACACAAGCGAGGCGAGCATGTCGGCAAAACAAATCCTCCTAGGAGAGAGATGCCCACAATAGTTGCTTTCAATTACCTGTAATCTCTACATTTTAATTGTTTTTTCTGACGATTTCAAAAGTTTCTAGGACCCTGGGCTTTTTACATCACAGGCTTACACAGCTAGTAATATATAAACGTCTATGCATGGAAGTGTGTGTGTCTATCTGTCCGGTCCGGAAGTGCAAGGCTACAGTGTGAAGATCAAAGAGCCAGCAAGTTGGCTCCAAGTTAATGAGTCAGAAGAAGACAGAAGTGAGAGGCTACAGCATGAAGCTGAAAGAAAGTGACTCTGTTGAAAAAGTGAAACTACCGATGAAAGACAAATGAGAGAGAAGCTCACTTAGCTGCTGATAAACAAGGGGACCAAGCACGTCTGCGAGACAAAACCACCAACTCTGTATTTCAATTTTTTTTCTGACGATTTCAATAGTTTCTAGGAGCCCGGGCTGTTTACATCACAGGCTTACACAGCTAATATAATATAATATAATATAATATAATATAATATAATATAATATAATATAATATAATATAATAAACTGCTCAAAAAAATTAAAGGAACACTTTGAAAACACATCAGATCTCAATGGGAAAAAGAAATCCTCCTGGATATCTATACTGATATAGACTGGGTAATGTGTTAGGAACAAAAGGATGCCACATCGTTTGATGGAAATGAAAATGATCAACCTACAGAGCCCTGAATTCAAAGACGCCCCAAAAATCAGAGTGAAAAAATTATGTGGCAGGCTAGTCCATTTTGCCAAAATTGAATTGCAGCAACTCAAAATTGTACGCAGCACTTTGTATGGCCCCTGTGTTCTTGTATACATGCCTGACAACATCGGTGCATGCTTCTAATGAGATGACAGATGGTGTTGTGGGGATCTCCTCCCAGATCTGGACCAGGGCATCACTGAGCTCCTGGACAGTCTGAGGTGTAACCTGGTGACATTGGATGGACCAAAACATAATGTCCCAGAGGTGTTCTATTGGATTTAGGTCAGGAAAGTGTGGTGGCCAGTCAATGGTATCAATTCCTTCATCCTCCAGGAACTGCCTGCATACTCTCACCATATGAGGCCAGGAATTGTCGTGCACCAGGAGCCACTGTACCAGCATAGTGTCTGACAATGGGTCCAAGGATTTCATCCTGATACCTAATGGCAGCCAAGGTGCCTTTGTCAAGCCTGTAACGGTCTGTGTGACCCTCCATGGATATGCCTCCCCAGACAATCATTAACCCACCACCAAACTGCTCATGCTGAATGATGTTACAGGCAGCATAATGTTCTCCATGGCTTCTCCAGACCCTTTCACTTCTGTCACGTGCTCAGGGTGAACCTGCTCTCATCTGTAAAAAGCACAGGGCACCAGTGGTGCATCTGCCAATTCTGGTATTCTATGGCGAATGCCAATCGAGCTGCATGCTGCTGGGCAGTGAGCTCAGGGCCCATTAGGGACATGGGGCCCTTGGGTCACCCTCATGAAGTCTTTCTGGTTGTTTGGTCAGAGACATTCACACCAGTGGCCTGCTGGAGGTCATTTTGTAGGGCTCTGGCAGTGCTCATCCTGTTCCTCCTTGCCCAAAGGAGCAGATACTAGTCCTGCTGATGGGTTATGGACCTTCTATGGCCCACTCCAGCTCTCCTAGAGTAACTGCTTGTCTCCTAGAATCTCCTCCATGCCCTTGAGACTGTGCAGGGAGACACAGCAAACCTTCTGGCAATGACACGTATTGATGTGCCATCCTGGAGAAGTTGGACTACCTGTGCAACCTCTGTAGGGTCCAGGTATCGCCTCATGCTACCAGTAGTGACACTGACTGTAGCCAAATGCAAAACTAGTGAAGAAACAGTCAGAAAAGATGAGGAGGGAAAAATGTCAGTGGCCTCCACCTGTTAAACCATTCCTGTTTTGGGGTCATCTCATTGTTGCCCCTCTAGTGCATCTGTTGTTAATTTCATTAACACCACAGCAGCTGAAACTGATTAACAACCCCCTCTGCTACTTAACTGACTAGATTAATATCCCATAAGTATCATTGACTTTATGCTATACTCTGATTAAAAAGTGTTCCTTTAATTCTTTTGAGCAGTATATAATATAATATAATATAATATAATATAATATAATATAATATAATATAATATAATATACAGTAATCATGAGCCAAAAATGTATTTGTAAATATTTGCATTTGTACACATCCAGTGCCCCTAACCCTCATGAATCGCAAGGGATAACCGTACATGTTAAAGTGTTATTAGGGTGGCAAGATGGTAAAGACATTAGCACTTGTAGGATGTTGGTTCACTGCATTGCCAACTGGACATAACTCCTCAATTAAGTAATGGCCAGATATTGTTGGATTGTATTTACTGTAAGCAATTCAGTTTCTACTTTGTCGTCTTTGTGTTTTAATAAAACTTTGTATTTTTTGTGTACTGATTCTGTATTCAGTATTTTTTTTTAATTTATGCAATTTACCTGAGAACTTGTCACAGTGGTCAGAATCATTGCGGAGCGCTTTATAAAAATTAACTGAACTGGTCTGAATTCAGTTGTTGAGCCTAAAATCAGCTTGGGAAGTTTCTGTGAACTCCTGGCATCCATGAATCTTGGGGCTTCTTTTCACATTCCAAATACCTTCTTTACTTACACCAAGTAGGCCTGCCATGGCTGTAACTTAATAAGGCTTCAACCTCAGACTCCCCCCTACCTGGCACTCCAGAATAATTGAATGTGTGTGCTCGGCTCAGTGTGTCCTTTGATTAAGTGGCATTCCACCGAGATATGAATTCTGCCATGTGCCAGGTTCTCAAGAGATGTATTATGAAAAAATTAGATTCATAATATAAATGAACAGAAAATAACCTTGGTACAAAATAAAAAAAAAAAAAACCTGAATGGGCAGGTAGTCTTTAAATCAGTGGTGTACTTGTGCCCTCTAGTGATGGATTTAATATTGCAATGCTTTTACCAAAATATGCTTGGGGAATTCTATTGACAAAATCGTTGATTTTAAATTAAAAGAGAGACCAATGTGAGCAAGAGTTTATTTTATGCAGCGCTGCACTCAGACACCAATACCTCAAAATACTTGACAAGGGGGGAATTCAATTATATTTAGAAAACATAATCTTAAAATCAACCTTAGTTTGTTTTGTGTATCGCAATCATATATAATCTCACATATGATATACACTGTATTAGTGATTCTCAACCATTTCTCCCTCCAGTGGGTCGCAAATTCATATTCTTTAACATGGTGCTGGGTTTCTGTAGGTCGAGAAGTGGATTAGTGGCTGACTAAGTGATTGGCATTGCTGTGCAATATATTTACATTTACTTATTTGGCTGACGCCTTTATCCAAGGTGACTTACAACATTTGTCATACAACTGGTTCCATTTCTTTTGGTTTTCCAATTGGAGCACAGGCAGGTCAAGTGACTTGCTCATGCTCCCAGCTCCGATGCACTCATTTTGTCTTTGATTTATGAAAGGGGGGATCCCTTTCTCACTCTGATGATTGTCTTCGATTCACCAAGGTGGACACTAGCATGAAAAAAAGTATATTACAACATCGAAAAAGTCAAGAAACAGTGCACTATATGGCCAAAAGTCTGTGGACATCTAACCGTCACACCTGTATGAGCTTGACTGTCATTCCAGTCCAACACAACTGCCATTAATGTGGAGTTTCCCCACTTCTTTGTGGTTATAACCACCTTCTCCAGAAGATTTTGAAGTGTGTCTGTGAGGATTTGTGCCCATAAAATCAAAGGAGCATTTGTGAATTCAGGTATTAATGTTGGAGTAGAAGACCTGCCATTCCAATTCATCCCTAAGATGCTCAGGAGGGTTGAGGTCAGTTCTCTGTGAAGGCTAAATGAGTTCCTCCTTATCTTTATGGACCTGGCTTTGTGTACAGGGGCACAGTTATGCTGGAACAGAAAAGGATTTTCCCAAAGTGTTGCTAGAACGTTATAATGTGCAGGAAGTGTGTACTGTTGTCGGGTCAGGGTTGAGTAAAATCCCTAAGAATTGTTTCAAACATTTTGTTGAGTCCATTCCTTGAAAATTCAGGCTGCTCTGGAGGCAGAATAGTGTGCTACACCCAGCACTTAGCAGGTGGACCTCTGAGCGTTTTTATACTGAATTGTTTTATGAATTACAGAACATCTGGGCTGCAATACATCATCATTAATAAACAGACACTCCCGTATCAAAGCTCAAAGCTGCCTCACATCTTCCCAGCATGCAGGATCCACCTTGCATGTTCTCACAACATTTTAGGAAATCTGCCCGGTGGGAATGAATGTGGGTGTGTGTGACCGGGCCCTTTGGTGTACTGACTGGTGTCCCACCCAGATTGGGTTCCTTTAATGCAGTCACTAATGGCGTGTTTGGCACCAGTGGAAAAAAATAATTCATAGAAGGAATGGATGAATGAATAATCCTGACTATGAGTAATAGAATGTGCTTCCTCTCCTTTCACTAGACTGAAGAGCCTGCATTTGTCAAAGATTACATTCCTGTCTTTTCTTTAACCCAGTACAGAAACACAGAATACTTCACTGTAGGTGTTTATTTTTACATAATAATAATAATAATAATAATAATAATAATAACATCTATCCATCCATCCATTATGCAACCCTAACCCTAACATTTTTTTCCTAACACTGGGTCACAGGCTTCTGCTGGAGCCAATCCCAGCCAACAAAGGGTGCAATAATAATATTATTATTAGTTTTAGTAGTACTTTACATATATATAGCACTTTACATAGTGAATGGAGAGCCACTTTAACTCCCATTAATGTACAGCATCCATCTGGATAGCGGCCATTTTGTGCCACATTAGCTGGTGGTGAAGGGGTAAGAGAGATAGCCAGTTATGGACAGGGGATGATTAGGGCGCCAAAATGACTAGGCCGTGGTGGGCAATTTAGCCAGGACAATGGGACACACCCTATTCTTTATGAAGGATGCCTCAGGATCTTTTATGACCAAAGAGCAAGGTGATGGCATTGCACATGTACTGTGTCAGCAGGCTTGTGTCGATCAAGCACAGGAAGCTCTGAAGTCTACTTGTGACTTTATGCTGTATGAAGATAGGTAAATAAAACAAGGTAAATAACATCTGATGTGGCATTTATATAAGTAACATATAAATGATTTTCATATAAAGACCATCAAAAAACTGAAACGCAAACAGAACTTTGCATGATACCTTGGCGAGCTCTGTATGCCCTATTTCGTTGAAGGACATGCATGTGGCAGATTCACTGGCAGGATGACAGCCGACCTATTGCTGCATCCAAACGGTGCCTTCTTTCTCCTTTACACCTGGTGCAGCTACGTTGTTCTTATATGTGAGTGGACGTTTCTTGCGGGGAGAGCTTCAGTTCTCTTTCTCCGATGTAGAACCCTCATCCTCATCTGAGTTCACCTCTGCTATAGCACGTCTTTATTTGAGAATTAACAGTGTCAGATCAGGGGGAGTGTGAACGTGACTGAGAGAATAAAAGTGAATAATGTTTTACAAGTACCATAAATTTACACAGGCTGTTACAGACTCAAATCAAATGTATGTTTCTATTCTATAATAGTAACAATAAGAGCAGTTTCACTACTCAAAACAGCAAATCTATGAAGGACCCGGAATCGATTCCACAACCCCTTGATTATGAGTCAGCAGTTCTTACCACTACACCAGCAAAGCGGTCATGTCAGTGCTGTAAGCTAACCTGATTTCTTTTTCTTCGGCTATATTCTTGAATAAAAGTGCACTTGTTTTGTTATACGTGTACCTTTTGTGAAAGTGTTTATTTGATATTTGGACTTCAGTCTTCACACATCATACACTTTCAAAATTTTGTCATTAGTACTGCAACATGAAAAAAGTTTCTGTTTTAGTTATGTGTTCAACATTTCTTGCCTCGCATTCCCTGTCACCCAACATTTACCAAGCTCGTTGCAGACACGGCACACACATCAACGGTATGTGTTTCCAATAACAATATATTATTTACCCTATACAACTCCAGGCACCTCACACCCAGATAAACACACTTGAGATGGGAGAACTTTTTTGTCCGAGTTGAGCTGCGTCGGTGGTAGATGGGATAGCAGGCTGCTTGCTGCTTGTGCTGATCGACACATTTACAAAACAAAAGATGCTAATGAGGAGGTACAAAGGAATTTAAGGTGGCCCGGGATTATGACTTTTTTTGTAGGCTTCTGGGATTCTAGAGTTATTTGGAGAGACTAAAGACTGGATATATTAAGGAATAGAGCTGTTCAGAGAGCCATAAGTCAAGACAAGAGTTTTGAAAACAGGATTCTTGCAGCAACAGGAAGCCATTGGAGAGAATGAAGCAGAGGAGAAACAGGACTGAAACTAGGAACAAAGCACACCAGTCAAGTAGTTGCATTCTGGAGGAGCTCAGGAAGTCAAAAAGCAGCTGAAGGAAGTCCTGCCAGGAGAGAGTTGCAAAAGTCCAGCCAAGGGAGAACCAGTGCCTGAACAAAAAGTTATGTGGCATGATTAGTGATAAGGGGCTGAATCCTCCAAAACTGCGGAAGAAAGGAACAACAGGATGAGATCATTGAAGATGTCTGCTCTATGAATGAAAGTGAGGAGTCCAGAGTCATGTCAAGATTCCACACCATGACTGATGATTTAAAGATGACATCTTTGAGAGTGATATTTAGAGACAAATCTGAGGAGAAAGAACCAGAGGGCAAGTACAAGATACCTGACTTTGAAAAGTTAAGTTTATGGTGATGATCATTCCTCCATGATGAGGTGGCAGGGAGACAGTTGGAGATCTGAGCTGAAACATGTGGGATGTAAGAGGGAAACAAGAGGAAGATCTGTACATCATCAGCACAGAAGTGATAGGAGAATCCATGGGAAGAATTGATATTGCCTAAGGAACTGTTATTAAATTTATTACAGCTTTATTTTTTCATTATTTTCACATAAGGCTTTTGGATGTTGCTGAATCCTAATTTGATAACATTTTCTTATAAACATTTTAATTTAATAGTGTTTAAAATATTTTAACATATTTCAGTAATGACATTTTGTTTTGTTTTTGAGTTGGGCGTGTATACTGTTGCTAGCCATGTTGCTTTGCAGGACAACCAGAGGTCACGATTAACTTTGGGCTTGGTCTCAATGACAATCTTAGTCTTATTGGATATTAGTGCGGCATTTGACACAGTGGACCATGGAGTTCTGTTAAAACAGCTGGAGGGTAAAGTGGGCAGTGAAATTATTTGAGTCCTACCTTAAAGGTTGATCAATGTCTATTAACATAGATGGGAACTTCCCTCGGCCAGCTCCTGTCACAAGATGTCTCACAAGGTTCTATTCTGGCTCCCCTTCTATTTTCCCTTTATCTGCTCCCCTTGAGGGCCACCTTTCACAAACATGATGTCGCGTATCATTGTTATGCTGATGATACATAGCTGGACCTCAAAGTTAGTCCAGACATCACTTCATCTGTAAAAAAGCTGTTGAAATGCTCTAAGGATATTAAATATTGGATGCCACAAAATTTCTTACAGTTAAACACAATAAAATAGAGGTCATTATTTTTGGTCCTACTACATCTGCAGTTGAAAATCTCATCCGATGAAGTTAGTAGCCAGATTGGGTGGGCATGGGGTGTCATGAGGCCCCTGAAAATTGGTGTGTGGCACTCCCGATATCTCTGGTGTCCTGGTGCTTCCTGTCTTGCTATATGATTATGAGACATGGACGCTATCCAGTGACCTGAGATGAAGACTGGACTACTTCAGTATTTGGTTTAAGTTTGTGTTGAATGAGCGGTTGGTCACGGAGTCCCGAATGAAGGTGCATTACCTGCAATGTGAGCGAGTGTCAATTATGGCACTACAGCCATGTGGCGCGATTCCCAGAGAGTGATCCTGCTCATAGGATCTTCATTGTTGAGGACCTGAGTGGCTGGACCAGGCCAAAGGGATGCCAATGTAACACCTGGTTGCAGCAGATAGATGGTCGTTTCTTGGGGGTGGAACTGGGCCATATGTCTGCCTGGGGGGGGTTGCCATCCAGGATCATGAGCTGCTTAAACTGAAAAGGCTCAGCTCCTTTAATCTTTTGTCATAATTCATCGCCTGCATTCTTAGAATGAGCCTAGTTGCTCTTCTCTGGACTCTTTTCAGTGCTGCTATGTTCTTTTTGTAGCCTGGACACCAAAACTGTACACAGTACTCCAGATGAGGCCTCACCAGTGCATTATATTGTTTGTCTCAATGCTGTCTCAGTTAGTAATCTACAAGTATATGATCTTGGTATTTCTTATCATAAAGTAGTGTCAATGGAGCTGCCTTTTTCCCTTCTTGTACCAAACACAAAACGACAGATTCATTTCAGAAATCTGAAGAACATTAATGTGGATGCCTTGGCCTTGGACCTTAAACGTCTCTCCTCTGGTTTTACCAGCTCCTGCACTGTTGATGACCTTGTGGATTTCTACAACCAGTCCCTAAGTAATCTCCTGGACCTTATAACATCTAGGTCCGTCTCATTTTCGTGCTCAGCTCCCTGGTATACCTGTGAGCTGCGAAAAATGAAGGTGGCTGGGTGTGTCCTTGAGCGGCGACTTAAGGCTTCTGGATTGACTGTTCATAAACAGGCTTATAGGGAACATAAGAGGGCGTATGCAGTAGCTTTGAAGGTTGCATGGTCCAGGTTCTATTCCACTATTATTAGTAATACAATACAATACAATACAGTTTATTTTTGTATAGCCCAAAATCACACAGGAAGTGCCGCAATGGGCTTTAACAGGCCCTGCCTCTTGACAGCCCCCCCCAGCCTTGACTCTCTGAGAAGAGAAGAAAAAACTCCCAAAAAACCTTGTAGGGAAAAATGGAAGAAACCTTGGGAAAGGCAGTTCAAAGAGAGACCCCTTTCCAGGTAGGTTGGGCGTGCAGTGGGTGTCAAAAGAAGGGGGTCGATACAATACAATACACAGAACAGAACAAATCCTTAATACAGCATAATAATAATGATTTTAGAAGTACGGAGCAGAATTTAACAGTAGATGATATCACATAATAAGATTTGGATATTTTTAGAGTCCTGGAGACCTAATCCATCAAGCTGCCTCCCCATTTGGCCATTCCACGGCTGAAATGTTGCTCGGCCAGCCAATCCAATGAAAGGACCCCCTTTTCCCATGATTCCTGTGATCCTCCATCAGGGATGACTGTAATAGTGCCAGGAATCCCAAAAAACTTTTCTCAACTATAAGTCACCTTCTAAAACCTCCTTCATTTGTTTACTCTGAGATTACCGATGAAAGGTGCAACATGCATATCAATTTTTTCAAACAAGAGGTTGATAACATTCACTTGCATCTCTCTACCATGGACACCCTGTCTTTTCCAACTGTCGATTCATTGTCTGAGATTGTCCAGTCCCTTTGCTCTTTCTCTGTTACCACATGGGAAGAGGTGGAGGCCATTATCAGGAAAAAGAAATCGTCTACAAGTTCCCTGGACCCTTTTCCTTCAGCTCTGCTTAAGGCCAACATCTCTGCTGTCTCTCCACTTATCACTAGGATTATAAATCATTCTCTTATGACTGGTCATATTCCTTCTGTATTAAAAACTGATGTCATCAGACCTCTATTGAAAAAATCCACCCTTGATCCTGAAGTTCTCTCTAACTATAGGCCCATCTCCAATCTTCCATTTCTTTCTAAAGTTCTGGAGAAAATAGTTGCAGCTCAACTTCATGATCACCTCAAACTGAATAACTTGTTTGAGAAGTTTCAGTCTGGTTTTGGCCCTGTCCATAGTACTGAAACAGCCCTGGTCAGGGTTACTAATGACCTTCTAATGACAGCAGATACTGGTTCTCCTTCTTTACTTATCCTTCTTGATCTGACAGCTGCTTTTGACATGATAGACCATAACATTCTCCTTCATCGCCTGCAATACACTATTGGACTTTTTGGAAATGTTCTTAACTGGTTTACATCGTACCTGACTGGTAGAACTGAGTACGTTGCCTTGGGTAGCGCAAAATCCTATACCCACAATGTTACTTGTGGTGTCCCACAGGGCTCTGGATTGGGCACTATTCTCTTCAACATCTATATGCTTCCCCTTGGAACTGTCATTGGCAGGCATGGTTTATCCTTCCATTGTTATGCTGATGACCCTCAGCTTTACCTCAGGACTACTCCCACCTCCTCTAATGCTTCTCTGCCAACATCTACTTTGACTACCTGCTTGGAGGAGACAGAGGCATGGATGAGGCTTAACTTTCTTCAGTTGAACAGATCCAAAACAGAAGCCATCTTAGTTGGCACACCACATCATCTTCGTTCTTCTATCATTACTGGTATTACGTTCTCTGGTCAAAACATTCCTCTTTCTATATCTGTCACTAATTTGGGTGTTAAAATGGATTCTCAACTTACTTTTGACACCCATATTAAATATCTTTGTAAATCTTCTTTTTATCATCTCAAGAACATTGCTAAACTCCGCCCTATACTTACCCTGGCAGATGCAGAGAGGCTTGTTCATGCCTTTGTCTCCTCCAGGTTGGACTATTGTAATGTGCTTTTTATCAGGATTCCTGGTAAGAGTATCCAGAGACTCCAGTATATTCAGAACTGTGCTGCCAGAATTCTGATGAGGGTGCGAAAGTATGACCACATCACTCCTATTTTGAAAACCCTTCATTGGCTCCCTGTTTCACTTAGAATAGAGTATAAGATTTCCCTCCTTACTCATCAGTGTATTATTGGGCATGCCCCCCATTATTTACAGGAACTCCTTACCCATCATACGTTTTCACGTACCCTCTGCTCTGTACACATTAACACTCTTCCAGTTCCCAGAACTAAGCTCAGCAGCATGGGTGACAGGGCCTTTTCTTCTGTGGCACCGAGACTGTGGAACGCCCTCCCGGATTACCTAAGAGCCCCACAGTCGATTGATGTTTTTAAACGAAATTTAAAAACTTATTTATTTAGAATGTTTTATTACTTTATTTTACTCTGTAGCACTTTGAGATCGTTTATATAAAGTGCAATATCAATAAAATGTATTATTATTATTATTATTGTTTGAGGGTTTTTTTTAGAATAGGGATTAGATGAGACTGCTTGAAATCAGTAGAGAAGATGCCAAAGATCAGCAAGCCACTGAAAAGAGAAGAGATGTAGGGATCAAGGAAGGAGAGATGAACTGAAGAAGATGTAAATGAATGGGATCCAGTGTGCAGATGGTGGGCCTGTAGTTATAGAGCAGGTCAGAAATGTCAGAGTCACTTATAGTAGAAAAGAGACATATGACACAGAGGATAAATATCTGAAAA
The DNA here is from genome assembly GCF_016835505.1 of Polypterus senegalus. Lineage (NCBI taxonomy): Eukaryota > Metazoa > Chordata > Cladistia > Polypteriformes > Polypteridae > Polypterus > Polypterus senegalus. Next base: position 13,540,932 of record NC_053160.1, read on the forward strand.
AATTCAAAAGTACTTTATCATGGCACTGAAAAGTGACAACATGTTCAGAAGTGAACGTATGAATTTCACTGTAATCTATACATATGATGCTCCTACTACTACATGAGCAGGCAGATTGTTCCAGAGCTTTTGGACCTTTCAGCTTCTACCGCAGCTTTTATTTAACCTTAAAACCTTTAGAAGTCCTGCATCTTGAGATCATAAAGTATACTCCGGTATGCATGAATTAATAAGTTCTTTTTGATAACTAGGACCCAAGCCATTTACATCTTTCCATGTTAGAAGGAGGATTTTAAGATCACAAGCTAAGAAAAAGCCCTCCAATTAATCACATTGTATGTCTCTTAAATGTTACTTTTATACATGTCCTGACCAAGACGTTGCTCACAAATCTTTCCTAGTGACAATTATTGTGAATGGCAATTCTTGACAAAGACTCAGAACAAGGCATGCCTGTTCTTGTAGTCATCAGTGCAAAACTTAGCTCCTAAATATTAAACAACGCTGACTAAAGTTAGATGAACATCTGAATTTGTGAGCAAGGGGACTTTATTTCCTCCATACAAATGGAACACTCCCAAGACAATGTTATAAACTGAGATAAAAATAGATTTTGCTGCCTGTGGCACCTCACATGAGTTTTAAAGGTTCTCTGGTTGGCCACCAGACACTGAAATTCCTAAGTGATGGCCTCAGACAGGTAGACGGAAGAGAGTTTTCTGTTTAGTCACTTGTTCCAAAAAAAAGAAAAATGAAAGCTTGTGGCCCATCTTCCCAGTAGTCTGTAGTCTCCAGACCCACAAGTTTAACATTCCTTTAGCAGAAACATTAAAATCTCCTTAAACCGTAAACCAATCCCCAGTCCATGTGACTCTCAATCACTTCCGGGTCAGGTACAAGTTCTTTTTTCTTCACACTGGAAGAACGTCATTCCTCTTGTCCACATGTGCTTCCGGGGCGTATGGAAAATAGTCATTGTTCCTCCCTGCAGCATCCCCTAGTGGCCCCCATGGCATCCAGCAGGGCTGCGCATAAAAACAACATTGTCCATGATGCCCTGCTGGTCTTCTGGGGACCTCCATACTGCAACGAGGGCTCCACCTGGCGGCTTGGGGGTATTGGCCGGGATAAACGGCCGGCCATCCTCCACAGTATCTATCTATTATATAGTGCCTTATCTATCTATCTATCTATCTATCTATCTATCTATCTATCTATCTATCTATCTATTGATTATATAGTGCCTTTCATATCTATCTATCTATCTATCTATTATATAGTGCCTTTCATATCTAACTATCTATCTATCTATCTATCTATTTATTATATAGTGCATTTTCTATCTATCTATCTATCTATTTATCTATCTATCTATCTATCTATCTATCTATTATACAGTGCCTTATCTATCTATCTATCTATCTATCTATCTATCTATCTATCTATCTATCTATTATATAGCACCTTATCTATCTATCTATCTATCTATCTATCTATCTATCTATCTATCTATCTATCTATCTATCTATCTATTATATAGCACCTTATCTATCTATCTATCTATCTATCTATCTATCTATCTATTATATAGTGCCTTTCCTATCTATCTATCTATCTATCTATCTATCTATCTATCTATCTATCTATCTATCGCATTATAAGTCCTAAAGAATGCATTGACCTCGGTCAACAGTATTTCTCACTTCCTCATTTGATGTAGTATTGATTTGGTGACTAACTTTTTATGTCCTGTAACTGAGACAGATTTGTAACAACAGTAATATTTAGATGTGCTGAGAAAAATGCCAGAATGTTTAGGTAATTATATCCTTGACTGAAGAAATGCATCAAACCAGTTTCTTAAGCACTCAACAGTGCCACTCATTCAGTGATGTTGAATGTTTGTGGCCCACTTTGTGCAAACAGGATATTCTATAGAGTAGCGCTGGCTGATCTTCATGAACTGTGGTATGCAGTAGCCAATCCCTAATAGTAAACAGATGCAGTGTCTATAAAAAGTATTCACCCCACGTAAGTTTTTCATATTTTAATGTTATAAGACATTGCATCATGCGGCATTTAACCTGTACTTTTTTTTTTGGACACAGAGTAACAGAAATGCCAAATGTTGATGTGAAAACAGAATTCCACAAAGTGGTGGAAAGTACTTAGAAATATAAAACATAAAATAATTGATCTCATATTCATCCCCTTCAATATGACACCCCTATATCATCACTGGGGCAGCCAATTGGTTTTCAGAGTCATAGAATTAGTTTAATGGAGGTCACATGTCTGGGGTTTCAGTTGATTGTAGTAAAAACTCTACTGCATGGGGAAGATCCATCTTGCGGTCAGTCAGTATGGTGGCTTAACCTACACAATGAAGACAAAAAACACTCCAAGCAACTCCATGGAAAAAGGATTGAATAGCACAAGTTAGGGAATGGAGACAAGAAAATGCAGTATCCAACACGCTCTCTGTTTTCCACTTTCACTTCCCTCCTCCACCTCGTCCACCAGCCTCCCTGTCAGCTGATGACTTTGTCAGTGTTTATCAGGATAGGGTGGCCACCTTCACCAGTCAGTTCTCACCCTCACTGCCATCCTCCTTCCAAGCATCACCAACATTTTCTACATTCTCTCCACTCTCTGCCACTGACGTTGCAACCTCCTCTCCAATCACCCTACTTTCCTTTCCACCTGACCCTATCCCCTCACATCTCCTTCAGACCATCTCCCCCTCACTCCTTCCTGCAATTACGCACATCATTAACAACTCACTCATCTCTTAGGCACATTTCCTACACATTTCCTATCTTCAAACATGCTCTGATAACCCCACTTCTCAAAAAACCAACACTCGATCCATCTCAAATTGACAATTACGGTTTTGTCAATACTGCTGTTTCTGATTCATGCAGGTTTACGCTGTACAACATCAGCAAAATCTTATCTGACAGGGCATGCTGCACAGCTTCTAGTCTTGTCACGTCTGGACTACTGCAACTCACTTCTGGCAGGAGAACCCACATGTGCTACCAAGCCACTGCAGATGATCCAAATTTCAGCGGCCCGTCTTGTATTTAACCAGCCGAGACAGGCACATGTCACTCATCTCTTCAGGTCGTCACATTGACTCCCTTTGGTATCCCACATTATGTTCAAATCTCTGATGCTGGCCTACAGAGTAGTCAGTGGGTCAGCACTTAAGTATATGGAGACACTTCTTGCCCACTCAGGTCTGCCAGGAACCAATGCCTGGTGATGCCACTTCTGCATGTTATCAATTCTTACTCCAGACTTTTTTCAAGTATTGTTCCTACTTGGTGAAGCGAGCTGCCCACCTCCATCCATACTGCTGACTCCCTCAAATTATTTAAGAAGCAATTGAAGAACCATCTTTTCTGTGAGTATCTGTCTAACTGATAGAAAAAATCATGTGCTATGTGATCATTTATATTGTTAGTTAATTTGTTATATGAGTTTAATTGCTTAATCGATTATAATCCTCTTTTTCATCTTGTTCTTTCGGCTGCTCCTGTTAGGGGTCGCCACAGCGGATCATCTTCTTCCATATCTTCCTGTCCTCTTCATCTTGCTCTGTCACACCCATCACCTGCATGTCCTCTCTCACCACATCCATAAACCTTCTCTTAGGCCTTCCCTTTTTCCTCTTACCTGGCAGCTCTATCCTTAGAACCCTTCTCCCAATATACCCAGCATCTCTCCTCTGCACGTGTCCAAACCAACGCAATCTCGACTCTCTTTCTTTGTCTCTCAGTGATTGTAAATTATTGTCGTATCTTTTCATTTGTGACAATCAACTTTTGTTACCTGTCTGTGGCAGATGGCTGGGACCCTTGCCTGGTAGGGACACCCTGTGATGGAAGGACCGAGGGAGAAGATATATTATGGGCAATACCTCCCCCTGAACATGAGAGGGGAACCCCACTGGATTGCATTGGGCCAACTGGCTTGGAGCTTGGAAGCTCAACCGTGCTGGGGCCCATGGCCACCTCCAGGGGGCAACTGGGCAATTGCGGAGCCCTGGATTGCAGCATTTCTACCACACTTGGAAGTGCTGCCAGAAGAGGATCCGGGTGCTCCGGGAGCACTTCCAGGGGCCCATGCAGCACTTCCGCCAAGCTCGAAAGTGCTGCCAGATGACCGAAGAACACTTGGAGGTAATGTATAAAAGAGGTTGCCTCACTCCATTCAAGGAGCCAGAGTAGGGAGATGGAGGACAAAGCTTCCGGAAGAGGAGTGGAGGTGGCAGAAGAAAAGAAAGAAGAAAAAAGAAGGAACTGAGCAGTACTGGTGATGTGTGCACTGCGTGATAATTAGGGAGAAAAATAAAAGCGTGTGCTTGGACTTGTGTCTCTGTGTCTCTGTGTGTCTGTGTCGGGTTTGGGGGGCTGTACAGTCCCCTGTAATCCACACTGTCCTATTATATTTGCTGAACAAACAGGCCCTAACCTAATGCTACTCGATTATGTTTCCCCCTTTTGTAAGTTGCTTTACATAAAAGCGTCTGCCAAGCAAATAAATGCAAATGCATTGTAAATATTGTCAGAAACTCAACACAGAGTCATACAAAGATTTGGGGCAGCCACCCGTATAATTGGTTTCCTGGCTGCAAAGTTGCTTAAATAGATAGAGCACTATTTGCACAAAACCGAGTCCAAAACAGAAATGAGGGAATAGAGAAAAGGTGGAGGCTTTTAAAGAGGAAGACAGGAAGTGAAGTCAGAGGGGTTGGGCTCATTAAGGTCTTCAGTCATTGGTTCGAGCCCAGACGTGACATCACAGGGGCCGGAGCCGTCAAGGTCTCCTTCCATGGGCTCGGTCCCAGAAGTGATGTCAAGAGGACCTGGTGGAATCTCTCATGAATAGTCCGCAGGCAACGGAGAAAAAGAGTCAGTGCACTTTGCCACATCCCAGTATGTCTCGGAACTGCCCTTACTCAAGCCCTTTAGCTGCCTCCCATGCGCACGTGTGTGACAATATAAATGTTCAAGTTGAATGGACAATTCAGTTGAATCGATCATAAAGAAATGGAAAGAGTTTGACACTCTTCTGCCTAGGGTAAGCCGTCCACAAAAATACTATAATATCCACTAGTGAGACCATATCTGAAGTATTATATGCTGTTCTGGTGACCGCTGTACAAGAAAGAAAGAGCAGCACTTGAAGCTGTGTAGAGGAGAGCAACCAGGTGCATCCTAGGATTAAAGGACATGTCCTACTGTGACAGACTCAAAGAATTAAACCTGTTTAGTCTCAAGTAGAGCTAACTGTGTGGAGACCCCATCAAGCTATTTAAAATCCTCAAAGGCACTGCTAAAGTACCGTATATACTCACGTATAAGTTGGGGCTTAAAGCCAGGAAAATCGATCATAAAATCAGACCCCGACTTGTATGCCCGTTCAAAAATGCCACACTTAATTTTTTTTTTTACATCTTCTTGCCTCCTCCAATCTCACATCAGTTTCTCAGACACATCAAATTTTGTTGCAGCAGCGCAGTTGCCAATTTCTTTCGCTACTTCAACGATGTTTAATATAAAACCAGCTTCATATTTTCTTCTGGCTGAACGCTCCATCGTAGATAATTGATGCTCTTATGATAAAGGTGTAAGAGGGTGTGAGATACAAAAAACACAAATCAGTGCAAACGTTGCTTCAGAATAGCTCGGGTATTACTGTGTGGTTACGTAGGCACAATAAAGAGAGAGAGAGAGGTTAGGGGCACATGCTGATACACCGCATTGCCGCACCCACATGGAAATAAAAGGCAGTGTGCTCAGTGGTTACTCTCTCAGGTGGGCATTAGCATATCATAATCCATTGGACCAATAGTGTGAGTTTTCTGCATTCGACTTATACGACCAACATTATAAAAAAACAGAAATTATACTGTAAAAGCAAGTCCCGACTTATCTGCAGGAGAACTTATCAGTGAGTGTATACGGTAGATCTATTTAACATTCTTTCAGTTTAAGGGGGCATCACATACTCAAGGACATCAGTGGAAACTACAGGGAAGTGCACTTAAAACTGAAGCCAGGAAGCACTTCTTTACACAAAGAGTTGTGGGACTAGAAACTACCGAGACATGGAGTTGAAGCCGAAACTTAAACAAACTTTAAGAAAAATCTGGATGAGATATTGGATCAGCTTAGGTATTAGTTAAATAAATGATCATGATGGGCTGAACAGTTTCCTCTGGTTTGTCACTTTCCAATGTTTTTATGTGTTTAAATGTGCCCTGCAACTTACTGACTCCTCTCTTAGTTTGGCTCCTGACATATGACTGAAATATGATGTTTGGGTTTTCACTTATTTCTGTGATTAGAAAGAAAATTAGAACAATCCAGCAAGAACAGGCCATACAGCACAGTCCAATCCACTTAATTCTTCTAAAACATCATCAAGTCAAGTTTTGTAAGTCCCTAAAGTCCTACTGTCTACCACAATACTTGGTCACTTATTCCACATATCTGTGGTTCTCTGTGTGAAGAAAGGTGTCCTAATATTTGGATGAAATTTACCCTGAACAAGTTTCCAACTGTGTCCACATCTTCTTGATGAACTCATTTTCAAACAACAGTCCGATCCACTGAACTAATTTCTTTCAAAATTTTAAACACTTCAGTCAGATCTCCTCTTCGTCTTCTTTAAATCCTCAGCTCTTTTAATCTTTCCTCATAACTCCTCCTATACAGTCCTGGGAGCCGCTGGATTGCTCTTCTCTGGACTTTGCTAGCAATACTTTTTCTTTTTTGTACTTTTTGTACTTTTTTTAGTACTCCAGATGAGGCCTCACCAGTGTGTTATAAAGCTTGAGCAGAACCTCCTGTGACTTGTACTCCACACATCAAGGCGCTATATAACCTGACAGTCTGTTAGCCTTCTTAATGGCTTCTGTCTGGCAATTGATAGTTCTGAGTCCACTACGACTCCTAAATCATTCTCTTAAGGTGTACTCTCGATTTTCAGACCTCCCATTGTGTATGCAAACCTCACATTTTACCTTCCCATGTGTAATACTTCACATTTCCTGACATTGAATTTCATCTGCCACATATCTGCCCAAGCCTGTATGCTATACAAGTCCCTCGGTAATGATATAACGGATTCTAAATTATCTGCTTATCCACATGTCTTGGTATCATCTGCAAACTTAACCAACTTGCTACTTATATTCCTATCTAAATCATTCATATATATTAAAAATCGTAGTGATAGTAGGGAGTAGGTTGTGGAGACCCTGGAGAGGTGGAGATATGCTCTAGAGAGGAGACAAATGAAGGTCAGTAGGACCACCAAGACAGAATACAAGTGTGTGAATAAGAGGGAGGTTAGGGGAATGGTGAAGATGCGGGGAGTAGAGTTGGTGAAGGTGGATGAGTTTAAATACTTGGGATCAACAGTACAGAGTAATGGGGATTGTGGAAAAGAGGTGAAAAAGAGAATGCAGGCAGGGTGGAGTTGGTGAAGAGTGTCAGGAGTGTTTTGTGACAGACGGGTATCAGCAAGAGTGAAAGAGAAGGTCTACAGGATGGTAGTGAGATTGGCTATGTTATATGGGTAGGAGACGATGGCACTGACCAGAAAGCAGGAGACAGAGCTGGAGGTGGCAGAGTTAAAGATGTTAATATTTGCATTGGGTGTGATGAGGATGGACAGGATTAGAAATGATGACATTAGAGGGTCAGCTCAAGTTGGACGGTTGGGAGACAAAGTCAGAGAATCAAGATTGCTTTGGTTTGGACATGTACAGAGGAGAGATGAGAGGTATATTGGGAGAAGGATGTTAAGGATAGAGCTGCCAGGGAAGAGGCAAAGAGGAAGGCCTAAGAGAAGGTTTATGGATGTAGTGAGAGAGGACATGAAGGTGATGGGTGTGACAGAGCAAGATGAAGAGGACAGGAAGATATGGAAGAAGATGATCCGCTGTGGCGACCCCTAAGGGGAGCAGCTGAAAGAACATCATCCTCTGCTGCCTGTGTCTGAGCCAATTCTGCACCCATATACACACCACACCATGAACTCCCACTTCTTTTACTTTGGCTCCTACTTCTTTTTAATCTTGTAATGGAAAAAGACAACTCCGGAAATGAATGAATGGAACATATTGAGACAATGGAAACTGCAACACCTAAAATAGAAAGCATACCAAAATGGCAGCACAAATCAATTATTTTAATGTGATATTAATACTCAGCTCTAAATGTTTCCACTTCCTCATATTTAAATATAACTGTAAACTTCCCTTAAAAGGAGTAAGAAAACTAGTTACAGAGTAGGAGAACAGTTCCCGTTGGCTTATAGGAAGTTAAAAAAAGAAAAGCAGTAGTTGATCAAATATTCATTTATAAAGTACATTTCACAGTTGCTGGTTCAAATCCCATAAATGCCAGAAGTGAGTGACTCTATTCCACTGGGCTCTTGAGTAAGGCCCTTAACCTGCTATTGCATCATCCTGGTTATACAATAGAATACAATACAATTTATTTTTGCATATCACAAAATCACACAAGAAGTGCTATAATGGGATTTAACAGGTCCAGCCTTTTGACAGCCCCCCAGCCTTGACTCTCTAAGAAGACAAGGAAAAACTCCCCAAAAAAACCTTTGTAGGGTAAAAAAAATGGAAGAAAGCTCGGGAACGGCAATTCAAAAAGAGCGACCCCATTCAAGGTAAGCTGGGTGTGCAGTAGGTGTCAAAAAATGGGGGTCAATACAATACGATACACAGAACAGAACCGTTTGTCTGTCCAAGATTTTAAATCACCTGTAGCTCGCAAACCGTTTGACCGTTTTGACCTGAAATTTGGTACACATATACTATGTGACGTCTACTATCCGCTTTCAGTGTGATGATTCATCTCCAAGGTTATTCCTCTTTTTATTTTATTTTATTGTTGAATCAACTCTTGGCAGTAGCCAGCAGGGTGGCTATGTGGCACATGTGTACGGGCGCCGTTCTCATTCCCTACCACCTACACCGTCACCTCCCCTACCTCTTTATATCTTAAATCATTCTTGAGGCAGATTGAAGACTAAAGTGCCAGCTTAAGTGAAAAATTAAGAAAAACGTACTAAGTAATTGCAACACAAACACTGACTTAGTCAGTTTTAACAATAAAAGATGCCGACGAAAGTAAAGAAGAAGCAGAAGAGCTGCTCAGGAAGCAGCAAGCGCATTAACCTCTGAGCAAATGAATGCTAAACGTACAGAGAAAGAGGTTGAAGACTAGGAATGCTCAAGTCAAGTGTATTCAAGTATAGTGTGCCGTTACTGGCAGAATATAATAGTGCAATAGAAATATTACAAGGACAGAGCAGAATGAAGCAGCTATGACACTAACCTGCACCCAGCCCTATGAGCAGGTCCTCCAACTTGCAGGGAGAATGCAGGAGTTGGTGGCAGATTGGTTAAAAAAACCCACCACTATTCTAGTGTGGTGCTGAGGTGTCACCCACTGGACGGCTACACTCAGGTCCCAATCCAGGTGGTTAGTTGTGTGGTGGGTGCAGCAAGGCTCTGTATCGGCACATGCTCCCAACCTCTCTCTTTCACAAAGAGTCCTTCAACACAAATATAATAAAATAATATGTCTCTCTATTATATAAAGAAATCTTGGGTCGAGGCGTGATATTCTCAGAGACACTTTAGCATCCCGCGAGAGAAGGAGGACAGCTGCTGTACAGGCTTTGAAATGTTCGAAGCACAGGGCGACATGCAGATCACGCAGCATGGCACAAGCAGCAGCAGCAGCAATCCAGCTGATCGAGCAAAGAGGAGGTAAAAAAAATGTCTTTGTTTCCCATTGTATCACCGTTTAAGAGGGGGTTTCAGAGGAGCGAGCGCATCTCCTTAGCGTGTGTTCAACCCCCCTCTTCACAACGTGAGAGGCAGAGACGTGAAGTGGCTGGTGCGAAGCCCTCCCCGGGGGTGGGGTCTGAGGGGGTGGGCTAGCAGAGCAAAAAGGGGGCAAAGCCAGTCAGTTAGTCATCATCCAACCCACTACATCCTAACACAGGGTAACGGGGGTCTGCTGGAGCCAATCCCAGCCAGCACAGCGTGCAAGACAGGAACAAATCCCCAGGCAGGATGCCAGCCAGCCACAGGACACGCACACACACACACCAACACACCAAGCACAGGATTGGATTGAAGCCCCCTAGTAAATATAATAATAAATATAAAAGGGAAGACAAATACTGTCGATAGAAAGGACATTAAATAACAGATTAACCCAATATGTATGTATGCATTGATTGGCATTGTCACAGATACAAAACTAAACCAAAGACACAATATGTTCAATCAGATTATCTTAACATACAGCAGTGTGCAAAAATATTCAATCCCTCTGAAAGCCAAAATAAATTTCTTCCTGACAAAACCTTTGTCCTAATATTTATCCATTCCGTCTTTTTAATGTGAACTTTGACACTATAACAATACATTTCCAAAATCCAAACAAACCATTTTCTGTAGATACTTAACTGAAGAAGAAAAACTAGTTAGTGCTGACATAAGTATTTAAATCTCTGTACTTTGGAAGTTCCAGGTTTACACAAATGACAAAAAGGTGACAGTCATTTGACAGGCATAATTACACATAATGAGGTACTACTTGTGAGTCGTTTCTATCTCCCTGGATATAAAAAGGCCCCTTTGTAAGAGCCACAGTCCCAGAGCTGTCCCTAAGCCACTCCAATGTAGTCCTTGGTTTGTTCTTAGGGTCATTGATTGACCTGTTGGCTGGTGAACCTTCAGCCCAGTTGGAGGTTCAGAGAGCTCTGGCTCAGGTTTTTATTAAGGATTTCTCTGTACTTTCCTCCGTTCAGCATTCCTTCAGCCCTATCTTGTTCCCAAGCACCTGCTGCTGAAAAATAACCCCACCATGGTGCACCGTTGAAATGTTACTGCAAATGTGATGCAGTGTGCCTGGTGTTCTCCAGACATGATGTTAATTTGGGTTTCATCAGTCCAGTTTCTCACAGCCTGAAAGACCTTCAGGTGCCTTTTTGGAAACTCCAAGCCGGCGTCCATGTGCATTTTCCTAAGGACAGTCTTCAATTTGGCCACTCGGTCATTAACCATAAATTGGTGGTGTGTTGCAGCAGTGTTTCTCCCATCTCCACACATCTTCTCTGGAGCTCCACCAAACTGACTGTCAAGTTCTTGGACACCCCTCTCCTAATTCCTCAGTTTGGCCAGGCAGCAAGTTTTAGGAAGAATTGTGGTTGTTCTAAACTTATTCCATTTAAGAAATATGAAAGAAAAATGTGCTTGTAGCCGGGGTCGGATTTCCTATTAGGCCAACCAAGGCCATGCCCTAGGGCACCGCAGTCAGGGAGGCGTATATACAGAAGAAATACAGTCAGTCGGTCATCATCCAACCCACTATATCCTAACACAGGGTCATGGGGGTCTACTGGAGCCAATCCCAGCCAACACAGGGCGCAAGGTAGGAAACAAACCCCAGGCAGGGTGCCAGCCCACTGCAGGGCACACACACACCAAGCACAATTTAGGATCACCAATGCACCTAACCTGCATGTCTTTGGACTGTGGAAGGAAACCCACGCAGATACGGGGAGAACATGCAAGCTCCAAGCAGGGAGGACCTGGGAAGCGAACCCAGGTCTCCTTACTGCGAGGCAGCAGCGCTACCCACTGTGCCACCGTGCCACCTACAGAAGAAATAACAACCAAATATTTGCACATTTTTTTGTATTATTTTGAAAAGGCCATATAAAATGCTGTTTTTCAAATTTACACCCATATACATTAAATAAATTGAGTGGTACATTTATGTTGCCCATCTCTACAGCTTGCGCTGTCTTGCTCAGTCACAGGTAAAATTTGCTATTTCTCTCTCAAACCACGTGTTAAAGGAAAATTCCAGATTTGGGATTGCAATAGTGACTCCAAGTGATTCATTTCACTCATATCTCTTGACTTCTACATATCTACTGATAGTAGGTACATAAAATATATCGTTACTACTTTTATATACTGTTTAGTTTACTCAGGGCTGTAAGCCTGAAAGCCGTAAGCAGAAAACGTTGACAGGGGTGTTCGTCAAATTATAAGGGGGACTGAAATTTTTATTATAAAACATGAAACACACACAACTTATGGCTTGTTTATGCAGCATCATTTAATGTGGTGTAATGTAAGCTTGACACAAAATGCAAAAGATTTCAATAAAATTCTATAATGTTAGATGAGAATCGATCTTTTGCATTTTATGTCAATTTTATTTGCCGTTTTTGTATCGAATACTCAATCTGGTTGAATAATTTGAACTAACCAAAGAACAACAACAACAACAACATTTATTAATATTGCACATTTTCATATAAACAGTAGCTCAAAGTGCTTTACATAATGAAGAATAGAAAAATAAAAGACACAGTAAGAAAATAAAATAAATCAACATTAATTAACATAGAATAAGAGTAAGGTCCAATGGCCAGGGTGGACAGAAAAAACAAAAAAAAACTCCAGACGGCTGGAGAAAAAAATAAAATCTGCAGGGATTCCAGACCATGAGACCGCCCAGTCCCCTCTGAAGTAGTAGAAGTAATCGTCAAAGTGACTACAAGAAAAAGAACTACAAACAGCTTATCCAAACACTGACATTTTCTTAAGAATGTTTGTCTGCATGCCAGTGACGAATTCCTCGGCTGAAAGGTCTTTTTCATCTTTGAAACAAATCAAGGATCATTTAAGATCTACGATGCAGCAATGCGCTACTTTGCATTGAAGCAGATTTAACAAGATCTGTCGACTTCAATGAAACAGTTGAAGCCTTTTCATGGACAAAAGCGCGAAAGAAGAAATTCTAGTAGGTATTTAAGACGACTTGAAGAAATTTGATGGAAAGTTTTTTTTTTAGGTGTTAATGTTATGCAATTTCATAACTAGTGTAAGTAGTGTAGTTTTGAATTAAAAATATAATGTGGTTCAAAGATTGCAGTCTTTGTCGATTTTCTAAAACGTTCGAATCAGTTGATCGAGCTAAAATGTGAGACTTTGTGGGATCCCCTCAGAGTTGCTAGATATCATGGCTGGCCTGTACACTGGTACTGGGAGTGCTGTGCAGAGTGGAGGCAGGTTCTCTGTGTTTTTCCCAGTTGATGCTGGGGTTTGTCAGTGGTGTGTTCTGCTCCTACTCTGTTCAGTGCTGGCATGGCCTCCGACCATGATGACTCCGACTCTCTCGATACACTAACACAATGTCTTACTGGTATTTCTGAATGGATAAATACTAATTTTCTCAAACTAAATAAAGAAAAAACTGAAATTTTAGTAATTGGCAATAATGGATTCAATGAGGTTATCAGAAATAAACTTGATGCATTAGGATTAGAAGTTAAGACGGAAGTAAAAAAACGTAGGGGTAACTGTTGACTGTAATCTGAATTTTAAATCGCATATTCATCAGACCACTATCAATCAATCAATCAACATTTATTTATATAGCGCATATTCATACAAAAAAATGTAGCTCAAAGTGCTTTACAAAATAAATAGAAAAATAGAAGATACAATAAAAAACAAAATAAGTCAACAGTAATTAATATAGAATAAGTAAGGTCCGATGGCCAGGGTGGACAGAAAAAAAACAAAAAAAAAACTCCAAAAGCTGGAGAAAAAAAATAAAATCTGCAGGGGTTCCAGACCACGAGACCGCCCAGTCCCCTCTGGGCAATCTACCTAACATAAGTGGAACAGTCCTCTTTGTATTTAGGGTTTTTATGGAAGGACCTGATGATGATGGTCACGTAGACTTATGGCTTTCAGTCCATCAATGTTGGTGCATCATGATGCTTTGAGTAGGAAAAGAAACCGGAAAAAGAAACAGAAGAGAGAGTTGGGGACAGGACTAGGACAGCATTTTTTCACTTAAGAAACATAACAAAAGTTAGACCTCTTATATCATTGAAAGATGCTGGGAAATTAATTCACGCGTTTGTTTTCAGTCGACTAGATTACTGTAACGCACTCCTCTCAGGACTACCCAAAAAAGACATAAATCACTTGCAACGAGTGCAGAATGCAGCTGCTAGAATCCTAACTAGGAAAAGAAAATCCGAGCACATCTCTCCAGTTTTGATGTCACTACACTGGCTACCTGTGTCATTCAGGATTGACTTTAAAATACTGCTTATGGTTTATAAAGCCTTAAATAATCTTGCTCCATTTTATATATCGGAATGCCTGACACCTTACATTCCAAATCGTAATCTCAGATCCTCAAATGAGTGTCTCCTTAGAATTCCAAGAACAAAACTTAAAAGAAGTGGTGAGGCGGGCGGCCTTCTGCTGTTATGCACCTAAAATCTGGAATAGTCTGCCAATAGGAATTCGCCAGGCTGATACGGTGGAGCACTTTAAAACACTGCTGAAAACACATTACTTTAACATGGCCTTTTTATAACTTCAATTTAATCTTAATTTAACTTAATCCTGATACTCTGTATGTTCAATTCTTCATAATAACTATTCACAGTGGCTCCAAAATCCATACTGACCCCAACTCTCTCTTCTGTTTCTTTTTCCTGCGCCACCTCCACCTACTCAAAGCATCATGATGCTCCAACATTGATGGACTGAAAGCCAGAAGTCTACGTGACCATCATCATCAAGTCCTTCCATGAAAACCCTAAATACAAAGAGGACTGTTCCACTTATGTTAGGTTGATTGCCCAGAGGGGACTGGGTGGTCTCTTGGTCTGGAATCCCTACAGATTTTATTTTTTTTCTCCAGCCTTTGGGATTTGTTTTTTTGTTTTTTCTCCACCCTGGCCATCGGACCTTACTTATTCTATGTTAATTAATGTTGACTTATGTTTATTTTTTATTGTGTCTTCTATTTTTCTATTCTTCATTTAGTAAAGCACTTTGAGCTACATTTTTTTGTATGAAAATGTGCTATATAAATAAATGTTGATTGATTGATTGATGGCCTGGGTGTTGGGCAAGGTCATGGGGTCAAGTGGCTGTGGAACATCTGTTAGTGAAGAAAGATTCACGGATCTCGACTTTGCTGACGATGCTGTGATATTCACAGAGTCAATGGAGGCTCTGATCGGGGTGCTCGAGAGACTGAGCGAGGAGTCTGAGTGTCTGGGCTTGCGAGTGTCCTGACAAAAACCAACATCCAGGCCTTTAATGACCTCTTGGGCACGGCCATCAGCAGTGTGTCTGTCTACGGAGAGTGTTGACCTCGTCGAGAGGTTTACTTACCTCGGCAGTGACATTCATGTCTCTGGTGACTCTTCCTAAGTCAGTAGACGGATTGGGAGACCATGGGGGAGTCATGAGGTCGCTGGAAAGGGGTGTGTGGTGCTCCTGATATCTATGCAAAAGGACGAAGGTCCAAGTCTTTATTGTCCCGGTGCTTCCATCTCTTGCTATATGGTTACGATACATGGATGCTATCCAGTGACCTGAGACGAAGAGCAGACTCCTTTGGTACTGTGTCTCTCAGGAACATCCTTGGCTACTGAGGGTTTGACTTTGTGTTGAATGAGCGGTTGCTCATGGAGTCCTGAATGAGCCACATTACCTGTATTGTGAGGGAGCATCAGTTGCGGCACTATGGCCATGTGGCGCGTTTCCTTGAGGGTGATCTTACTCACAGGATCTTCACTGTTGGGGACCCGAGTGGCTGGACCAGGCCAAGGGGTCGCCCACGTAACACCTGGCTGCATCAGATAGAAGGTCATTTCCTGAGGGTGGGACTGGACCGCGTGTCTGCCTGTCGGGTTGCCAACCAGGATCCCGAGTTGTACCAGTGCATGCTCCCCAACTTGACTTGACTTGTTCAAAGATTATAAAGATTGTATTAACTTATATGTTTCAAAAATAAATTATTACATATTAAATTCATCCATCAATCCATCCTTAAAATTTTTTAAAATTTCTTATATAATAATGATTGTATCCACTGCGGGGGCCATGACGCCTTTCATTTCTTTCAAAACAGTTGGTGAGCTCCCATCAGGTCTGGGGAATTTAATGAGGGTTCACAATATTTCACAATATAAAAAGTCAATTTGCAGCATGGTGTCCGATTCTCATAACGTCAGTCACTCAGTCATTTTCCAACCCACTGTATCCTAACACAGGGTCACGGGGGTCTGTTGGAGCCAATCCCAGCCAACACAGGGCACAAGGCAGGAAACAAACCCTGGGCAGGGCGCCAGCCCACCGCAGGGCGCACACACACACACCTACACACCAAGCACAATTTAGAATCGCCAATGCACCTAACCTGCATGTCTTTGGACTGAGGGAGGAAACCGGAGCACCCGGAGGAAACCCACACAGACACGGGGAGAACATGCAAACTCCATACAGGGAGGACCCGGGAAGTAAACCCAAGTCTCCTTACTGCGAGGCAGCAGCGCAACCACTGTGCCACCCTGCTGCCCTACATATTAAATTGAAAATTATAAATCAACTTTTTGAGGGGGGCGAGGGGCCGCAGAATTATGTGCTTTGGCCTGGGGCGTAGAAATGTGTAAATCCGGCCCTGCTTGTAGCCTTCCTCAAGATCTGTGCCTTGACACAATCCTGCCTCTAAGCTCTGCGGTCATTTCCTTTGACATCATGACTTGGTTTTTGCTCAACTTCAGGACCTTCTATAGATGGGTGTGCGCCTTTCCTAATCATGTCCAATCAATTGAATTGAAAGTAGGTGTTCTCCAAACAAGGTGTAAGAAGATCTCAAAGATCATCGATATAATGAAATGGACTTGACGCAAATTTCAAGTATCCTAGCAAAAAGTATGAGTACATTTGTCTATGGGATATTTCAGTTTTTATTTCTTTTCTTTAATAAATTAACTGGCATTTCTAAAACCCTGTTTATGGTTTGTCATTCTGGGGTATTGAGTGTTGACGTATGAGGGAGATAAAGAATTCAAATGATTTTAGCACAAGGCTGAAACATAAAGAAATATGAAAAAAGTGAAGGGGTCTAAATACCTTCTGGATAGACTACATCTTGCTTGGCTTTCTAGAGCGCCCTGTCCAGCCACTGCCCACCTCTCTGTTAGGAGTTACAAAACCTTAATAGTTATTTTGGAGTTACATTGTTTTGGGCTCTCCATACATGGATTTAAGGGTTTTGAGCAGTCAGAGAACATCCTGGCTGTGCGTACTGATCATTTAATAGCTGAGCTAAAGTTCAGCGACTTACCTGTTATTAAGTAAAAGAGTCAATGGGATCAGACTGTTAATCCTGCGTGGCGTCTCTGTGTCACTCCAGTTTCATGGACTCTTTAAGAAGCATTTCCACAGATCATTAATTACTAGGTGTACCTGCAGTATTGACACAAAAGTCTCTCTTTTGTTAGAAGGCCTCGCCCAATCAAAGCACAACCTGTAGCTCAGGTTTTTGTATACTTGCCAAGTATGAAACATCACATAGTTAATTGCAGAAGCAAAGTCAGGTCACTGAGAATAAGAGAATGATGACCCAAATTAGAAAAAAAATGTGTTTTGAAAAAGAAAACGCTCATAGCAAGAGGCAGAGCCCCACGTGCACTTGTTTTAGTTTTGACCTTTCCAGATGTTCATCCATTTGATGAGCTAAAATTTCCATTTTTAGTAAATACATAAGTGCCATGCAAAGGTGGCGCTGTGGCTAAGGATCTTAAAGGTTCCCAGTTCAAATTCTATTACTGCCAGAAGAGATCCTACTCTGTTGAGCCTTTGAGCAAGACCCTTCACCTGAAAATTGCTCCGGGGTTCTTTACAATGGCTGACCCCACACTCTGACCCCCCCAAAGACCATGCAAAAAAGACAATTATCCCTCAGGATTTCAAATCAAATCACTCCTGGAGTGTGTGTGTGTGTGCCCTGTGTTGGACCAGACTCTGTCCAGGATTGGTTCCTCATTCATTTTCTACCACAGGAAATTTTTTAGGAACCACAGACTTTTTAAAAACTATGGAACTTATGTAGCATTGCCACTAGAGGAACTCAGGACATTGGTAGTTCCTGGAACTTTTCTTAACCTCGTTCTCCTGGGTATGTATTTTTCGTTCAACCAGGAACTATCAAGTGTGGAGCTCGGAAGATGAACTCTACTGATTGGTTGACCACAAGCACTGGCGCCATCTTACAAATCTGTTAGCAGTTTGGACTTCTTCATAATTGCCTCCCTGGTGCATCAACTCCATGACACAATTGTCATAATTTTGACTCTGTGCGCCACAACAATGGATTTGAAACAAAGAAATCAAGATGTGATTGTAGTGTATACTTACCGTTTTATTTCAAGGGGTTTAACAAAAACATGGTGCCCCCCCCATTCTCAGGTGCTCAAAAGTATTTGGACAGACTCATAATCATATACTGTATATGCTGTAATGATCATTTTCAATCTTTACTTGAAAATCCTTTGCAGTTGATGACTGCTTGAAGTCTGAACCCCTGGCCTTCTCCAAATGCTGGGTTTCCACCCTAGTGATACTTTGCCAGGCCTTCACTGCCGCTGTCTTCAGGTGCTGCTTGTTCGTTGGACTTTCTGCCATCAGTTTTGTCTTCGGTAAATGAAACGTATGTCAAAGTTGGGTTGAGGTCAGTTGATTGACTTGGGCATTGCAGAATATTCCACTTCTTTGTGTTGTAAAGCACATGGTTTGCTGCCACAGTATGTTCTGGCTCATTGTCCATCTATACTGTGAACCGTCATCCTCTCAGTTTTGTAACATTTGTCTGAATCTGAGCAGAAAGTAGAGCGTCCTGTACACTTCAGAATTCAACCTGCAACTTTTCATAGTAGTCATATCATCAATAAACACCAGTGACTGACTTCCATTGGCAGTCATGCATGCCCATGCCATAACACCATTTTTCACAGATGATGTGGTATGCTTCAGATCATGAGATGTTCACGTTCTTCTCCATACTCTTCTTTTCGTCATTCTAGTACTTATTGATCTTAATTTAATTTGTCCAAAGAAACCTGTTCCAAAGCTGGACTGATTTTTAAAAGATTTTTCTGGCAAAGTCTAATCTGTCCTTCCTGTGGTTTGCACCTTGTGGTAAACCCTCTGTCTTTACTTGAACAATGTCTTCTCTTGATTGTAGGCTTTGTCAATGATAGGCCTACCTCCGGGTGAGTGTTCTTGGTTTGGCTAAATGTCGTGAAGGGGTTCTTCTTCAACAAGAACAGAATTCTACAATCACCCAGCACAGTTGTCTTCTGTGGTTTTCCAGACCTTCTGGTGTTGCTGAGCTGTCCAGTGTGTCCCTTCTTTTTAAGAATGTGCCAAATGGTTGATTTGACAACTCCTGGTAGTTTTGCTGTCTCTCAGATGGGTTTGTTTTGTTTTCTCAGTCTAATGGTGGCCTGTTTTTACTTGCATGGACAGCTCTTTGGACTTCATGTTGGGAGTTCACAGTGACAACTTCAAATGCAAATTCAAATGCAATTCCAGAACTTCTGTCTGCTGAATAGTTAATAAAATAATGAAGGACCTGCTCACACTTGACTGTGGAACAGCTTGTCAGTCAATTGTCCAAATATTTTGGAGGCCCTGAAAATGCGGATACCATGTATAAAAATTGCTGTCATTCCCAAACGTCTCATATGATATTTCTGTTAAACCCTTTGAATTAATGCTGAAAGCCTACACTTCAATCATGTAATGATTTCTTCATTTCAAATCCATAGTTTTGGCAAAAAGAGGCAAAATTATGAAAATTGTGTCATTGTCCAAATACTTATGGACCGAACTGTATGTGAAGACATTTGTAAGGTTCTATGCAACTACTGTACTCACCCTCTCTGGTCTACTGATTTATGGTGCCTTTTGATGCCAAATCTGAACCAGCAACCTTGTAACTAAATGTGCAATGCTTTTTTCCCTTCTAGATAGTTAGTGCAAAATATATTCAAAAATTTCATATTTTTGAATCCAACACTTTTCAGAAGACATTGACTTAGTAAAGGTGCATATAATAATGCAATGGTAGTCAGCTGGCATCCCACACAAGATAGGTTCTGGTTTCTCCTAGGATACATTTTGGTCCCTAGTGACTCAGTAATAGAAAAAGCTGGGTATGAAAATGAATGAATGGAATATCTGTTGAAAAAAAAAATTCCCATGCAGTTATCATTTTTAGGTGTGTTTGCATATCATGCGAGAAGCACCTACTGCAATAGCCATGTCTGTCTATCCGTCTGTTCATCTCTCTGTTCACATGAAAAAACTCAGTCCAAATAAAGATTGATTTGTTAAAATTTGGTCCACTTATTCTTCAAAGAAATTTCATGAGATAGATAACAACAACAACAACATTTATTTCTATAGCACATTTTCATACAAACAGTAGCTCAAAGTGCTTTACATATTAAAGAATAGAAAAATGAAAGACACAATTATAAAACAAAATAAATCAACATTAATTAACATCGAATAAGAGTAAGGTTCAATGGCCAGGGGGGACAGAAAAAACAAAAAACTCCAGACGGCTGGAGAAAAAATAAAATCTGTAGGGATTCCAGACCATGAGACCGCCCAGTCCCCTCTGGGCATTCTACCTAACATAAATGAAACAGTCCTCTTTGGATTTAAGGTTCTCATGGAAGGACTTGATGATGATGATGATGGTCATGTAGACTTCTGCCTTTTAATCTGTCCATCATTGTTTGAGCATCATGAAGCTTTGAGTAGGTGGTGGTGGCGCAGGCCGGAAAAAGAAACAGAAAAGAGAGTAGGGGTCAGTACAGATTTTAGAGCCACCATGAATAGTTATTTTGAGAAGATTGAACATATAGAGTATCAGGATTAAGTTAAATTACGATTAAAATGAAGTTATAAAAAGGCCATGTTAAAGTAATGTGTTTTCAGCAGTGTTTTAAAGTGCTCTACTGTATCAGCCTGGCGAATTCCTATTGGCAGGCTATTCCAGATTTTAGGTGCATAGCAGCAGAAGGCCGCCTCACCACTTCTTTTAAGTTTTGTTCTTGGAATTCTAAGGAGACACTCATTTGAGGATCTGAGGTTACGATTTGGAATATAAGGTGTCAGACATTCCGATATATAAGATGGGGCGAGATTATTTAAGGCTTTATAAACCATAAGCAGAATTTTAAAGTCAATACTGAATGACACAGGTAACCAGTGTAGTGACATTAAAACTGGAGAAATGTGTTCGATTTTCTTTTCCTAGTTAGGATTCTAGCAGCTGCATTCTGCACTAGTTGCAAACGATTTATATCTTTTGGGTAGTCCTGAGAGGAGTGCGTTACAGTAATCTAGTCGACTGAAAACAAAGCGTGAACTAATTTCTCAGCATCTTTCAGTGATATAAGAGGTCTAACTTTACTTATGTTTCTTAAGTGAAAAAATGCTGTCCTAATGATCTGATTAATATGTGATTTAAAATTCAGATTACAGTCAACAATCACCCCTAAGCTTTTTACCTCCGTCTTGACTTTTAATCCTAATGTATCCAGTTTATTTCTAATAGCCTCATTGTATCCATTATTGCTGATCACTAAAATTTCAGTTTTCTCTTTATTTAACTTGAGAAAATTACTATTCATCCATTCTGAGATACTAGTCAGACATTCTGTTAGTGAATCAATAGAATCAGGGTCATCAGGTGCTATTGATAAGTACAGCTGTGTGTCATCAGCATAGCTGTGGTAGCTCACGTTGTGCCCTGAGATAATCTGACCTAACGGAAGCATGTAGATTGAGAATAACAGCGGACCCAGGATAGAGCCTTGTGGAACACCATATGGATATCATGTGTCTTGAGTTGTAATTCCCACAACTAACAAAAATTTTCTCCCTGTCAGGTAGGATTCAAACCAATTTAAGACACTGCCAGAGAGGCCCACCCATTGACTAAGGCGATTTCTAAGAATGTTGTGATCAATGGTGTCAAATGCAGCACTCAGATCTAAGAGGATGAGAACAGATAAATGGCCTCTGTCTGCATTTACCCGCAAGTCATTTACTACTTTAACAAGTGCAGTTTCTGTGCTGTGATTTGTTCTAAAACCTGACTGAAATTTATCAAGAATAGCATGTTTATTTAGGTGGTCATTTAACTGCATAATGACTGCCTTCTCCAGAACTTTACTTAAGAAAGGCAGGTTAGAGATGGGTCTAAAATTTTCAAGAGCTGAGGGGTCGAGATTATGTTTCTTAAGTAGGGGTTTAACTACAGCAGTCTTAAGACAGTCTTGGAAGACCCCAGTATGTAGTGACGAATTAACTATGTCCAGAACATTATCAATTAGCACGCCTGATACTTCTTTGAAAAACCTTGTTGGTATCGGGTCAAGGACGCAGGTGGAGGGTTTTAATTAAGAGATTATTTTCTTTAAATCAGGTAAATCTATCCTAGTGAAAGAGTTTAATTTGTTTATAACAGGATGCTGGGGTTTAGGAGGATCCTTAGTGTTGGGGAGATATACTATGTTATTTCTAATATCATTAATTTTTTGATTGAAAAATACAGCGACAGCCTCACAGGTTTCACTGGAAGCACTTAGGAGGCATTCCTTTGAGCTACCTGGGTTTAGTAGGTGATCAATTGTTGAAAATAAGACTCTGGGATTACTAGCATTGTTATTTATAATATAATAGATCAATTTTGATTCAGTTCAGTTGATTCTGGGGTTCGTCAGGGGTGTGTTCTGCTCCTACCCTGTTGCATGGCCTGGGTGTTGGGCAGGGTCATGGGGTCTAGTGGCTGTGGGGCATCTGTTGGCAAAGAGAGATTCACTGATCTTGACTTTGCTGATGATGCTGAGATCTTCACAGAGTCAATGGAGGCTCTGATCGCGAGAGACTGAGTGAGGAGTCTGAGTGTCTGGGCTTGCAAGTGTCCTGGATGAAAACCAACATCCAGGCATTTAATGACTTCTTGGGTACAATCATCAGCAGTGCGTCTGTCTGAGGAGAGAGTGTTGACCTCATCGAGAGATTTACTTACCTCAGCAGTGACATTCATGTCTGTGGTGACTCTTCATATGAAGTCAGTAGACGGATTGGGAGAGCATGGGGGATCATGAGGTTGCTGGAAAGGGGGGCGTGGCACTCCTGATATCTTTGGAAAAGGACGAAAGTTCAATTCTTTAGAGTCCTGGTGCTTCCTATTTTGCTATATGGTTGCGAGATGTGGACGCTATCCAGTGACCTGAAATGAAGACTGGACACCTTTCTGAGAATCCTTGTTTATGCTGGCTTGAGTTTGTGTTGAATGAGCGGTTGCTCATGGAGTCCCTAATGAGGCACATTACCTGCATTGTGAGGCAGTGTCAGTTGCGGCACTACAGCCATGTGATGCGATTCCCGAGGGTAATCCGGTTCGCAAGATCTTAATTGTTGATGATCTGAGTGGCTGGACAAGGCCAAGAGGGCGCCCATTTAACACCTGGCACCTGCGGCAGATAGAGGATCATTTCCAGAGGGTGGGACTTGACCACGTGTCTCCCTAGGAGTTTGCCAACCAGGATCCCTGTACCAGTGCATGCTCCCCAACCTGACCTGACCTGTCAAATTTTCATTGTGATACCTCAAAGAGATCGAGCTGTACAAAGTTTTGAAATGTCAATATCTCCCAGCAAAAAGCATTGCTGAATCTGCAAACTCATCTGTCATAAATAAAAAATTAGTTTACTATTTCAGTTTTAACCTGACACCAATTTCATGAATGTGTATAATTTTTATATTTTCCTGTTTTCCTCATTTACCGTGTAACAAGACCATGCTCCTTAGTGAGGGCAGTGCAGGTTAAATGATGGGGGTGGCCAGTTAATAGCCAAGACACATCGAGTGATAAGATTTTTTAATTTTGTCAGACTGATTTCAAATAGTTTTAAGAGGTGATTGAGCAAGCCCCGTAGATGTTGTTACTTTGCACTTTACTTCTCCAGTCTCTATGTGTTTAATAATTTTTGATTTTGTTTTGGCGAAACTGGTTTATTTTTTTGTGATTCTCACATACTAAACAAATAAAAATGTATTAATTACTTATTGACATTCCATTGATAGTCGAACCTCGGATTCAGGAGGAACAGTGTGGTTTTCGTCCCGGTCATGGAACAGTGGACCAGCTCTTCACCCTTAGCAGAGTCCTGGAGGGTGCATGGGAGTTTGCCCGACTGGTCTACATGTGTTTTGTGGACTTGGAAAAGGCATTCGACCGTGTCCCTCGGGGAATCCTGTGGGGGCTGCTCCGGGAGTATGGGGTACCGGACCCCCTGATAAGAGCTGTTCGGTCTCTGTACAACCGGTGTCAGAGCTTGGTCCGCATTGCCGGCAGTAAGTCGAGCCCGTTTCCAGTGAGAGTTGGACTCCGCCAGGGCTGCCCTTTGTCACCGATTCTGTTCATAACTTTTATGGACAGAATTTCTAGGCGCAGCCAGGGTGTTGAAGGGGTCCGGTTTGGTGGACTCAGGATTGGGTCACTGCTTTTTGCAGATGATGTTGTCCTGTTTGCTTCATCAGGCCGTGATCTTCAGCTCTCTCTGGATCGGTTCGCAGCTGAGTGTGAAGCGGCTGGGATGAGAATCAGCACCTCCAAATCCGAGAGCATGGTCCTCAGCCGGAAAAGGGTGGAGTGCCCTCTCAGGGTTGGGGGAGAGATCCTGCCCCAAGTGGAGGAGTTCAAGTATCTCGGGGTCTTGTTCACGAGTGAGGGAAGAATGGAGTGTGAGATCGACAGGCGGATCGGTGCGGCGTCCGCAGTGATGCGGGCTCTGCATCGGTCTGTCGTGGTGAAAAAGGAGCTGAGCTGTAAGGCAAAGCTCTCAATTTACCAGTCGATTTTCGCTCCTACCCTCACCTATGGTCATGAGCTATGGGTAGTGACCGAAAGAACAAGATCGCCAATACAAGCGGCTGAAATGAGTTTCCTCCGCAGGGTGTCTGGGCTTTCCCTTAAAGACAGGGTGAGAAGCTCAGTCATCCGGGAGGGGCTCAGAGTAGAGCCGCTGCTCCTCCGCATTGAGAGGAGTCAGATGAGGTGGCTCGGGCATCTGATCAGGATGCCTCCTGGACGCCTCCCTGGTGAGGTGTTCCAGGCACGTCCAACCGGGAGGAGGCCCCGGGGAAGACCCAGGACACGCTGGAGGGACTATGTCTCCCGGCTGGCCTGGGAACGCCTTGGGATTCTTCCGGAAGAGCTGGAAGAAGTGGCCGGGGAGAGGGAAGTCTGGGCCTCTCTGCTTAAGCTGCTACCCCCGTGACCCGACCTTGGATAAGCGGAAGAGGATGGATGGATGGATGGATAATTACTTATTACTTACAATAATACTGACAACTAACCTTATCAACTTTTTTGTGCTTTGTGAAACATTGTCAATAAGGCATTAAATATGTCCACACATATAACAAAATATTGGGATGAAGTTCAACATGCGTAATATGCACAAACACATGCTATATGTACAATACTTTGCAATATTGTACATCATCTGAACAATACTGCACAAGTTTAGCAATAGCCAAAAGTTTGTTCATGGCGAGAGAATTCAAGTGAGATATTACTGTATCCCACGATTGTGGAGAAATAAGTTTGATTTGAAAATGACCAAACTTTTCCTTTATCCCAGTTTAGCAGGCCTTTCACCTCCTGAAGAGGAACTGGAAGGGAGATAAAACACTAAAACAAACAACATCTAAAAACAACAGCCTAGAAAAACAGAACAAAAGAAGAAACAAACCATTTGATGAAGTCAATGAGTTTCAGGGCTGATTCAGTTATTCCAAGCCAGGGATATGCGGCCAAACTGTAAGTGTTATTTACTTTAATTTATATTAATGCCATCTGTTTCTATGTTCTACAAAAGGTGCTATCTTCTGTACTGTGTGGCCCACCAGGCTTGGCACCGCCAACTTACCCCGACACAGACAAGCATGGGACACAAGTTCAAGGCACAGACGTTTAATTTTTTAATTTTTTTTCCTTGTGGGAAATGCCTTCCCCCTTTCCCACAGGCACAACACAGTCCAAACCACAGGACAAACACAATAGTTATCCTTCACTCTTTTCCTTCTCCTCCACTCCTCTGGTCAAGCTTTGTCTTCTTCCTCCTGACTCTGGCCCCCCAAGTACTGGCTGCTGGCTCCCTCCATAAGGCACCCGGAAGTGCTCCAGGTGCTGGATTACTCATTCCCGGCAGCACTTCCAGGTGTGGAGGAAGAAATGCCCATAAGGGCTCAGCAGCTCCTGCTGCAACACCCCCTGGTGGCGCCTGCAAATCCCAACAGGGCTGCACCACACTCCAACTCCCATGAAGCCCTGTGGGAGTCTGAGGCACCGCTGCAAACCAAGGGGGTTGCCACCTAGCATCCCAGGGGAGGTAACGCTCTGACCACACTTGTTCCTCCGTCCTCCCAGCGTGGAGGTGTCCCAGCCACATGCTACAACTGTTTAATATATCTAAGTGTCAATACCAGGTGTAACCATGAGGGGACACTATTGAGCCCCATACATCACACACAATACGACCCAACATAGTCCCAGGTTGAAATAAAAAAGATTTCATTACACTGAAATATGTCACCAAGTGTGCACAATCAAGAAAATCACAATTACAAAACAACTCAATACTCTTTCACTCCTTCTGCTCCTCCTGCTGTGTGTTGCACCCCTGCCTGCTGGCTTTCCGTGGTGAGGCTGGAGGCTTCTTTTAAACCATACCCTAGGCCTGCTTCAGATCTCACTACACTGGTCATCCAGAGCACTTCTGGGTTGTGTGGAAACCACAGCAGTCCACCTCGCCAGCAGCACTTTCAGGTGGTACCCAAGGACTCTGACAGGGCTACACTTCCTTTGCCACCCTGCACGGTGTCCTAACCTGGATTGACCCAGAGGAACACAGCCACCTGCCGTGTGGAGGAATGAATGGCACCTGGCATCGACCATCCAACAGTCCATCCAATGTTCCTTGTTCCAAACTAGAACTAAGATTGCAGGGCATCCCAAATAGGTTGTGACTCCACTGCTGTCGTCCTTCCATTATGAGTAAGAAATCCATCACAATTGTTAAGCCCGTCCATCTTCCTTGGCACTTATACAGGAAATAAATGCTTAGATTCTGAACTCTTGCCTCATATTCATCGTTTGATGAGAAACCCAAAAGTTATCAGTGTACAGATAACCCCGAAAATTCACAGGGGTTACTTTTCTAGAGAACCTGTGAATTATGAAAAACCGCAAAATTTGGATGTGGTGAAAAAAATGCCTATAAATGCCTATTTTTATAGTTTAAACCCTAAATATACCCCCAGAACAGTTTAATTTCATTTCAAACTCAGCTTAATACATTCCCCTAAAAAAAGAATGTAAAGGTAAACCCGTATATTGTACAGTACTGTACTGCTATGTCTCCTGTAGTGCTAGAATGTAAAATAGTGATGTTACCACTATATGTACTGTAATTCATGTAAGCACATTTTCTTTTGTATGCACTGTTGTTTTCTTTGGTATAAGTAGGGTAGATATGTAATAATTTAATTTAACTCAATAAAAATACAGTAAAATGTATGGCTACTCACAAATAATGAACGATATTGATTGAAGATGATGATGATGATGAATTAGCTATGCAGTACGATGAAGGTATGTAATGAAGATAATGACTGCACAGCAAAGGTGCAGGGCATTTGGGCGGCATCTTAGGACTTTAAGAAGAACAAAACGAAAAATACGAGAACACTCAGCGAAACTCTCGAGATAGCTACACGTGGTATACTGTTATGATGTGGGAATGCTGGGCTGCATCTGCCAGAGATGTGTCACAGGGCAGCAGCCAATCAGCAGCAAGGAGAAATGAATAACGCTCTTGGATTGGCTACTTTCACCATCACAAGCTGCATTTTCCTCTACGATTGCTTTGTGTTCTCTCCACATTACAGTATTGCCACGAAAAAAGCCATAAAATATTGCAGAGGATATTTGCGGTTTCCGCTAACAATTATTAGTTAGGTTCTACGGAAAAATCTGCACACGACAGAGGCTGCGAACTCTGAAATGCAACTTTGCGAGGGTCTTCTGTATAGCAAATGGACTAGCCTTGTCATTCCAATACTTTTGGAAAGGACAGAATGTAAATTTAATGAATTACAGGTACATCTTGCCTGAAGAAGGGGCCTGAGTTGTCTCGAAAGCTTGCATATTGTAATCTTTTTAGTTAGCCAATAAAAGGGGTCATTTTGCTTGGCTTTTCTCTGCATTCATAATGGCTAACATGGTACAACACCCTAGTACTACAGGGTTTTAACAAATACTTATAACTAGATGAGCAACTGGGCGGCACAATGGCGCACTGATAGCGCTACTGCCTTGCAGTAAGGAGGCCTGGGTTCATTTCCCGGGTCCTACCTGCGTGGAGTTTGCATTTTCTCCACTTGTCTGCATGGGTTTCCTCCGGGTGCTCTGGTTTCCTCCCAAAGACATGCAGGTTAGGTGCATTGGTGATCCTAAATTGTCCCATGTGTGTGCGCCCTGCCCAGGGTTTGCTTCCTGCTTTGTGCCCTGTGTTGGCTGAAATTGGCTCCAGCAGACCCCCGTGACCTTGTAGTTAGGATAGTGGGCTGGATGATGGATGGATAGATGAGCAACTTATTTCAATTTCTTTTCTCCTTTCATTGGTAATATTAATAGTGAGATTATGCTAATATTGGTCATTGTGTATCACTGGATATTTTTCTTTAGGTAATTATTGGGTACTACTTACTCTATTGAATATACTTTTAGAAATGTTTTGTTTAAGAAAGCTTAACAAGAGTCAGTCACAGACCCTCTGCCACTAACGCACATCAGTCGATGCCATTTTGACCTCACTTGGATTACAGGCTCCTGTGTATGAAAGCCACCATACACAGGGCCGGATTGAGACTTGATAAGGCCCTAAGCTATTTGAGACATGGGGCCCTTTATAAGTCGATATTCTAGGTAAGTGCCAAATATGATTTGTTTTGGGGACCCCCAAAAAGGCGGGGGCCCTAAGCTATAGCTTGTGTAGCTTATACGTAAATCCTGCACTGACCATACACCTCTTTGTGCTCCGTTTTTAACTCTGTTGTAAAGTTCTGTTAAAAAATGCAAATTTAATGTTGTCTACTAACACGTGGAATTGCATTCTATTATCACTGTTACTTTTGAATATTACACACCAGTAACGGCGGACTGCACGATAACGTGCAGTGAATACACTTGACTTAAGCATTCCTAGTTTTCAGACTCTTTCTCTGTATGTTTAGTATTCATTTGTTCAGAGGTTGATGCGCTTGCTGCTTCCTGAGCTTTTCTCCACCCTAGCTGCCCGCTTCTTCTCTTCTTCCGTCGCATCTTTTCACGTTAAAACTGATTAGGTCAGTGTTTGTGATGCAATTACTTAGTACGTTTTCTTTAATTTTTCACTTAAGCTGGCACTTAAGTCCTCAAGAATGATTTAAGATATGAAGAGGTAGGGGAAGTGATAGTGGAGGTGGTAGGGATGAGAACAGTGCCCGTACACATGTGCCACACGGCCGCCCTGCTGCCCACTACTGAGAGTTGATTCCACAATAAAATAAAATAAAAATAAAAAGAGGAATAAAAATCATCACCCTTGAAAGTGTATAGTAGACATCACGTAGTAAATGTGTACCAAGTTTTAGGTCAATAGGTCAAACGGTTTACGAGCTACAGGTGATTTAAAATCCTGGACAGACCAAACAAACAGTCACGGTAGCGTATTATATAAGACGATTGTTACAAATCTATTAAATAAACAAAAATGTGATAACTGACCCTAGGATGAAGTAACTAATAAAAGTGACATACTCTAAATTACATATCAGTTAACGTAGTTGCCGAACCGACCTGAGTGTTCCGCCATGTTACGATTGTCTAACTTGTTCAGTGTGTCACGGTGACTCGGAAAGGCTTAATATAAATTTGACCAATGACACAAATATGAATACTTTAGTTTGTTTACACAGCGCAGATATTTTTAGCTGCCATCTATCATTATGCACCTGTTTTAATGTTTTTAGATTACACGTTTTATTTTCGGCGAAGGGCCTTACTTGCCATCAATCTCCAGCACTCCTTCTTTCTCAGTACAAAAACAGCAGTTGTGTAATTGCAGGTCGTTACTGTTTCACAATTACTGACAGGTTCAAAATTAACCTTCATGACTCGCATAACCTGCTGTGCCATGGGCACGTGAGTCCTGTTTTGCCAATCTGGGAAAGTTTAACAACATATATTCTCTGTCATTAGCATATAGAATTATACATTTTAAAGCAACACGTGAGGCTGTGCCTTTTCGGATCACATTTGTGCCTAAAGTTGTACATTTTATTCATTTATATTTTTCTCTGAAGATTTTTCAAGGCTCACATATCACTACTGTGTAGTATAAACGCTGTACGTCAGCAAAAATAGTAAAAGGATAATGTACATAACATGCGGGTTTTAATTTATTTATTTATCTACATTTTTATCACTTCTTCAGAGGTGTATGTTTAATATAGTCTTTATATATAATTGGCGGCACGGTGGCGCAGTGGTAGCGCTGCTGCCTCGCAGTTAGGAGACCCGGGTTCACTTCCCGGGTCCTCCCTGCGTGGAGTTTGCATGTTCTCCCCGTGTCTGCGTGGGTTTCCTCCGGGCGCTCCGGTTTCCTCCCACAGTCCAAAGACACGCAGGTTAGATGGATTGGCGATTCTAAATTGGCCCTAGTGTGTGTTTGTGTGTGTCCTACGGTGGGTTGGCACCCTGCCCAGAATTGGTTCCTGCCTTGTGCCCTGTGTTGGCTGGGATTGGCTCCGGCAGACCCCCGTGACCCTGTATTCGGATTCAGCGGGTTAGAAAATGGATGGATGGATTTATATATAATTCACTGCCATGGCTGTCCGTTTGACCTATTGACCTGAAATTTGGTACACATATACTACGTGACGTCTACTATCCACTTTCGGGGTGATGATTGACAGTTCATATACTTTTTGGTAATTGAAATTTCATTTTAGAATCAAAAATGAAAATGAAAGGAATTTTCAGATTTAGATTTTTGATTAAAGAATAAAATGAGGGAAAATAAGGTATTTTGTAATTCTGTGGTAACAAATAGCAGTCATAAACTTAAAATTACACATACTTTTCTGGATTTATTTGTGATTCAAATAATGAAAGTGTTATAGCTCAAAAACAACAAAACCAACGCATTTTCGTTGTCTGAAAACGGAGGTACTTCTTCTTCTGCGCGATTTTTGAAGACACGTGCGAACCTCCCAACGTATTCCTCACAAGACATCGATCAACAGCCTTGAAGTTACACTGCATGGCATCAGCAGAGGATGGACCGTTACGTTGTTTTTCAGAACAGTAAAAGAGTGACACTCCAGGACGAGGACACTGAGTCGCATCTTTCAGGTAAAAATACAAGCTTTGCAAACTTTGCTTCATTGATGTAACAGCTCTTATATGAACATTATTGTTGTTACTTACTGTGAAACAGACAACATTTGGTGATTTCATTTACTAACAGTAAGTCTGGCAATTTTTAGAGTGCTAACATTTTGAATGGTTGCTCATTGACTTTTACCGGCTACTATAGCTAGTAAACGTTTCGAGCATTAACAGTGCGCAAAAGTGTAACACGTTAGTAGAGCGACGTGATTTACAGAAAGTTTTCTTAACATGTGTTACATTTGTCAATGAGGAACCATTCACACATTTACACACATTCAAAATGCTAGCACTATAAAAATTGCCAGACTTAGTGTTAGTAAATGAAATCACCAAATGTTCGCTGTTTCACAGTAAATAATAACAATAATGTTCATAAAACAACTGCTACATCAATGAAGCAAAGTTTGTATTTTTACCGGAAAGATGCGACTCAGTTTTTCTGTAGTCATGTCCTCGTCCTAGAGTGTCACTCTTTTACTGTTCTGAAAAACAACGTGATGGTCCATCCTCTGCTGATGCCAGTGTAACTTCAAGGCCGTCGGTCGATGTCTTGTGAGGAGGACGTTGGGAGGTTCGCACGTGTCGTAAAAAATCATGCAGAAGAACTACTTACGGTTTCAGACAATGAAAATGCGTCTGTTTTGTTGTTTTTGAGCTATTACACTTTCATTATTTGAATCACAAATAAATCCAGAAAAGTGTGTGTAATTTTAACTTTATGACTGCTATTTGTTATCACAGAATTACAAAATACCTTATTTTCTCTCATTTTATTCTTTAATCAAAAATCAAAATCTGAAAATTCCTTCCATTTGGTCGATCTTTTTCTGGTTTTGCTTACAGAAACCTAAACTAGATAGTCTTGTTGAGCCCTTCAATTTCAAAGGCTTTCTCTACCAAAAAGTACACAGACTATTGACCCCCAAGTTTATTCATTTTTTATTTTTATTTTACTCTTTTTAAATGCAACAAAACT
Source organism: Polypterus senegalus (assembly GCF_016835505.1). NCBI lineage: Eukaryota > Metazoa > Chordata > Cladistia > Polypteriformes > Polypteridae > Polypterus > Polypterus senegalus. The sequence goes on from NC_053160.1 coordinate 13,573,392, forward strand.
GAACTCCTAGAATCAACTCTCAGCAGATCTCATCAGACCTGCCTCTACTGCAGTCATTTTGATTCCTCCCTTTCTTACTCCCCACATAAATCACATTAAGAAACTTTCTTACTTTCACCTCCGTAACATATCCGTGCGCTCCTTCCTCTCCTTTTCCTGAGAAACTTGTCCATGCTTTTATCACATCCCGCATGTGTCACAGCTCCAGCTTATTCAAAACTCAGCTGCGTCCTTACTGAACCAGCAGCAGAGCACTCATTCCCTACCACCTTCTAATAACCTACAAAGCCTTAAATAACCTCGCCAAACTACGTCACTTCCCCTATCTCTTCATATCTTAAATCATTCTTGAGGCAGATAGAAGACTTTTAGCTTAAGTGAAAAACTAAAGAAAGCGTACTAAGTAATTGCAACACAAACACTGACTTAATCAGTTTTAACGCGAAAAACTGCCTACGGAAGAAGAGAAGAAGCGGGCAGCTAGGGTGGAGAGAAGAAGAGCTGCTGAGGAAGCATCAAGCACATCAACTTCTGAGCAAACGAATGGTAAACGTACAGAGAGAGAGGATGAAAACTAGGAATACTCAAGTCAAGTGTATTCACTGCATGTTATCGTGCAGTTTGCCGTTACTGGTGATAGGATAATGTACATAATATGCAGGGGTTCACGGGCAAAAGCGCAATAGACATATGAGCCCCGACAAAACTGCGACGGACAAATGAGTGCCGACAAACACGCTAACTGGTTTTCGACAAATGCGTGCCAACAAAATTGCGAGAGAAGCCAAGAGAGTGGGACACGTACGTGCACATTATGTACACATTATGTGCTAGGTTATAACTGTTATAACTGCTGATGGCATGCCGCGAACAAATAACTCAGTCGAGGGTTGACATAACGCGTCGTATACAAAGCGGAATTACCAACAGTCAGGCAGCCACCAAGTCTAAATACTCTCAAATATCAAGACGTCTTGCTGCAACTCTTCCTACATATGCAGGGCGTGATCTTAAGGACTATCTGCGTGCCGTGCTGATGGCATGCCGCGTCTCATAATATTGACTTCTAAAATAAACATTATTATATATGCTTTAAACTAGTAATTCATATTTAATGAAACTTTCGCGATTTTGTCAGCACGATTTTGATGCGGCCACTATTTTGTCAGCGCTCATATGTCTATCTCACAAATGTCGGGTCACATATGCAGGTTTTAATTTATTTATTTATCTACATTTTTCTCACTTCTTCAGCGACATGTGTTTAATATACAGTAGTATTTTAAAGCACCAACTGTACCTACTGGATTTTAGTTCCATTTTAACTTTCCAGACATTTATTGGGAAGCCCCAATCATGAAAACAAAAGAGTAAAATGAAATGGTGAACATTTTAAATGACTACCCATAGGCATGAAAAATCAAAAAAGAGATCTCCTTAATATCCTTTTGGTTTTTCCTAGACAGTGTGATGGAAACCGAGGCGTCAACGAGCCCCAAACACCCAAACACGATCACACATGGTTCCGGGTTCAAATTAAGGATGGTTTATTAAACCTACCTCCACCAAGTTGCAAAAGAACAAGTAATTTCTCTCCATAATACCTCTCCTCACAATTTCTCTCACTACCTTCAGTGCCCTTCTTCAGTCAAGTGTGGCTCCACATCCTCCCAGCTCCGACTCGCCTGGACAAGGAAGTGCAGCCCCTTTTATTAAGGACCCAGGTGTACTTCTGGTGCCAGGGCTACTGCCCGATGGAAGTACTTCCAGGTCATACAGAAGTCCCATTTATTAGGGAACACTTCTCCTGACAGTGCCCCCTTGCTGAGCCCATGGTCCCCAGCAGAGCTGTGTTGCCAGACTACATCTCCCACCATTCCCTGCTGGTTCCCAAATGAGTGCTGATATCTAGGGCCACTGCCATTTAGCATCCTAGGGGAATAAAGAGTCCCTGACAGTATCTTCTGGTGGGTTGTCCATCTATCCACTCCAGCCATCACTTCCAGGTCTGGCTCCTTCCTTTCTCCTGGTCAGGATGCCTGCCTGCTTGTATCCTCCCATCCAGGTAAGGAATCATCCCCTTCTCTGGTCGGGATGCCCATCCAACTCCAGTGGCATTTACAACAGCAATGAGATTAGGAAGAATTGGAGCCATTTTCTTTCATCTCCTGCTTCTCAGATTTTAGCCCACAAGGGTCTCTTCTCAAGTTTCAGCAGAGATCTCAGTAAAGTCACAAAGTGGGCTCCAGGAAGGGACTTGACATTTTGGGTTTTTATTTTTTGGAATTTGAAAGTATTTGCTTTGTATGCTCAGTAACATGTTGGTGAAATGTATAGACAGTTGTTTGTGGTAATAAAACATTTAAATATGATTTCAAAATTGTATTTCTTGATTCTGAATAATATTATTAGTTTCTCTAAATTATATTTCTGTGTCCCATTTAGACCGAACACATTCTGAAAGAAAAGGCAGGCAGCATGGCATAGTGTTTAAGACTATGGCCTTCAACCTTTGTAGTTTCAAATCCCTCTGCTGACACCACGTAGCCACGAGCAAGTCACTTCATCTGCTTGTGCTCTAATTGGAAAAGCAAAAGAAATGTAAAGAAAAGAAATAAATCTCAACAGTGTAAGTCACCTTGGACAAAGGCATCCAGTAATAAATAAAAAAATATGAAGTCGTCAGGGAGATTTAAACAAGATCTCACAAAATATAGCATGCTTTTCGAACCAAATTCTCAACTTTGGACTCCTTTTACTTCGGTTCTATATCATGTCTCGTTTTCATCTATAACTCTTTCTTCTAAGGAATTTTTAAGAGAGACGTCTGTGACAAAGATGATTTTAAAATGACACTTAAAAGATAATCTCTTTTAAGTCTCATGAGCCATTAAAGATCATTTTCCTATGGCCCAACATGTGGTGATGCCTGTCTATATCTTATCTTTTCAAGCAATAAAGACAGAGTAACAAGAACAGAAAGTTTTTGGCACTTTAAGCGACAGTGATCATAGCTAATCTTGTGTTTGAAAAAATATTTGAAAACACACAAATGAACACCAAAATTCTAACCTGAGGAAAGCAGACATTATGAGGATCAGGAAGTATCTAGAAAGCATCAAACGTGCCAAGAAGCACCTGGGAGTGGTTGCAACCTCAATGCCAGCTGAGAGGATTTTTTCAAAGGCAGGACAGTTACTAAGTTCCAGGCGAAGTGCAATATAATCGAAAAATGTGAACATGATAATGTTCCTAAACAAAACCTTTAATCTATTCTACAAAGGGGGTGGGGGGATAGTTTTTTGAGCATGTTTACACTTTATTGTATTTTTTGTTGTACTTTCTTTATCGTATTCTCCCTAATTATTTTTTTCAAAGGCAGTTTTCTAATTTTGTGCACTTTATTTAAGAAAAGAACATTTTGCTACTTGTGTTTTATAATTGTGGTCTATGGCCGGCTTGTCATCCCGGCCAATACCCCCAGGCCGCCAGATGGAGCCCTGCCTGCAGTATGGAGGTGCCCCGAAGACCAGCAGGGAATCACGGACAATGGAGTTTTCATCCACAGCCCTGCTGGGTACCACAGGGGCTGCAAGAGGGAGCTGCAGGGAGGAGCAAAGAGTCATATGTGCCCTATAACCCGGAAGTGCGTCATAGGCAGAGCGACGGCAGAAGTGACGTACTTCCGGGGTGAAGAAAATTTTGAATCAACATATTTTTCCTTTAAAATGATACATTTACTTGGATTAAACGTTTGATCTGTCATCTACGTTCTATTACAAATAAAATATTGACATTTGCCATCTCCATATCATTGCATTCAGGTTTTATTCACAATTTGTTTAGTGTCCCAACTTTTTTGGAATCCGGTTTGTAGATAGATAGATAGATAGATAGATAGATAGATAGATAGATAGATAGATAGATAGATAGATAGATAGATAGATGGATGTGAAAGGCACTATATGATAGATAGATAGATAGATAGATAGATAGATAGATAGATAGATAGATAGATAGATAGATAGATAGATAGATAGATAATTTTATGCAGATTTTCTAAATGCCCAAAGATATGCTTCTAAAGTTATCAATCAACTCAAAACTGGCCCTATATGAATGAGCATGGGTGTGTTTATGTGTGATTATGCCCTTCAATGACCTGGCACCATGCCCATGGCTGCCTCCTGACTTATGGCTGATGTTTCTGGGATTGTTTCTTATTCACTTAATTTTGTAATGCAAATAGGTAGTTCTGAAAATGAATGAATGGAATATACAGATTAATTTGCAATTGGGACACCAACAATAGAAAGCCAGCTGAAATATCAGCCGAAAATAATGCATTTTAATGTGTTGTTCATATTCATCTATAAATATTTAAACCTTCTAATGTTTATATATCTACTTTATATATATACAATCCAAAGCCTAACAGTGCAATGATTTTGTGCAACATTTTTATGTCACTTTTTTGTCACGCTTTAAATTACTTATTCTAAAACCTACTTATATATGTTTGGTGTCATTTTTTTCAGAATTTCTCGAACTTTAATGTGATGTTGTTAGATTTTCAGATTCTTATTTCATTTTTAAATTACAAACTAAAAAATATCAAGAACTTACGTCCTGCAAGAAGAAACTTGCCAAGAGATTTAACCAAACCCGGGGCCGGAAATAAATGACAAAGAATAGGACAGCTAAATATATAGTAAGAAAAGATGCTATATAGCGCCTGACCTGACACAGATTCACACGGAGGCACGGGTAAAATAAAATAACTGTTTATCTTTCTTCAGCTGAATGGCACATCATCTCCATAGTCCCTCCAGGCACAGCACAGTCCCAAGCACAGTATACAAATACACACCAAGCACTTTGTTCCTCTTGGCACCACCTCCTCCCACCCGACTCTGGCCACTGAGTGGTGGTCGCTGGCTCCCTTTTATTGGGTACCCGGAAGTGCTCCAGGTGTTTGATTGGCTGCAGCACCCCCTGACGGCGCCTGCGGAACCCCACAAGGCTGCACAGAACTCCAACCCCCATGAAGCCCTTGATTGAGTCCGAGGCACTGCTGCAACCCAGGGAGGCTGCCATCTAGCATTCAGGGGGAGATACTGAGCTTCCCACCCTTGTCACCCTGGCAGTTATGTGGTGAAGGGGCATCCTGGCCAGGCATGGACACCGACCATCTGTCACAATATATATATATATATATATATATATATATATATATATATATATATATATATATATATATATATATAAATATATACTATATTGTCACGCTTGAGTCACAAAGTTGCACAGATACACTCAGGAGATTTTAGAGACAAAAACTTTATTTGAACACTTCAAACAAACATAAGTCTCTTTCAGGAGTGATCCGGGCTCCGTGTCAACCTGGAGGGCACAGCTCCGTCTCTCAATTAAAAGAATAGAAAATCTTCCTCTTTGTAGGGGTGCCCCTCAGGAACAGGAGCAGAGGATGACTGGGGGAAGAGAGACAAGGCAGTGAGACAAACGAACAGCTGCTGCACAGGCTTTTAAATGTTCAAAGTGCCGCACAAGATGCAGATCACGCGGCACGGCAGCGGCAACAAGCCTGCAGCTGATCTAGCAAAGAGGAGGTAAAAAACTGTTTTTGATTCCCATTTAATCACCGTTTAAGAGGGGGTTTCGCAGGAGCCACCACGTCTCCTTGGGGGTGTGTTCAGCCAGTTCACAATATATATAGGCTCGAGTCAAAGAAATGGCGCCCGTTTCCGTGGTCAATCAACTTTTGTAATGCAGGGAGTGAAAGGGGCGGAGTCTCTCTTGCATACGTCATGTACCCTCAAGAAGAGAAGGGAAAGTTAACGACAGTGCCCCCTTGTGTCCCATAGTGCAATTACATGCTTAGTCCTGAATATGCTCTTCAAGCACTCATACTTGACAATACATATATATACATTGTGGTAGATAGGGGGCGCTCTCGCTCCCTTGAACCCCTCTCTCCATGACCTTAAACATCAGGTAAAAGTCCTCCAATTGACTTTATTAAATCTCCACAGTGTACAAAACACCCTCTCCTCCACTATACTCTATAAATATCCAATAATCACAATAATAAACAATCCTCCACTCTCAGACGCGTTGCCACCCTTCCACCCAGCTCAGCTCGCCATCTGGGAGCTCCCACAGTCCTTTTATATCTCCTGACCCGGAAGTGTTCTCCATCCTCAGTCCATGTGACTCTCAATCCCTTCTGGGTCAGGTACAAGTTCTTTTTTCTTCACAGCGGTAGTACGTCATTCCTCTTGTCCACGTGTGCTTCCGGGGCATAGGGAAAATAGCCATTATTCCTCCCTGCAGCATCCCCTAGTGGCCCCCACGGCATCCAGCAGGGCTGTGTATAAAAACTACAATGTCCGTGATGCCCTGCTGGTCTTCTGGGGACCTCCATACTGCAAGGAGGGCTCCACCTTGTGGCTTGGGGGTATTGGCCGGGATAAAGGGCCGGCCATTCACCACAACATATACATATATATATTTGACTATAAGCTACCTAGTGGAGTGGTAAACAGTAGGACTTTAGGGACCTTCAAAATTAGACTTGATATTTTAGGAAGAATTAAGTGGATAGGACTGGCGAGCTTGGTTGGGTGGAATGGCCTGTTCCCTTCTAGATTGTTCTAATTATCTAATGTTCTTCATGATTTGATGTTATGTCATGACCTCTCTGTAAAACTAGCTGACAAACCAAATTTCCGCCTTGGGACAATAAAATTTGATTTGATTTAAATTGAAATGTTCACCACCACTCAGAACCTCAGTGTTAAATTCCAAAACCTTGGTTCCCTTATAATTTAGAAAACCGGGCTTCAGTCCATTTCTGCTGCTGACTGTGTTGTTCACTATCAGCTGATGATTGCTAATAAATGACACGTGTTTTTAACCTTTAATGCTTTTTCATTTCCCTGATCTACCTTAAAGCGTAGACTTGGAAGAGAGCCCTGTTGTGCAGTTTTACACCCAATATGACAAGTACATGCAGTGCTTTAATTTTCCTTTAATTAGTGAATCAATTTTAATGGATTTCTTGGTGTTCCTAAAGGATATTACCTCACCCAGCACCTGGGTGTTATGATTCAACACTAATTGTGTCGGATTAAATGATATCTCAGTGTTTTCAGCTGTGAATGTTCCAAAGCTTTGTTACTGCCATCCATGTTGTGGCCATCATAAGGCAACGTTTTTCTAATTAAACATATTTTCAGTGCAGAACTGCAAATGACATTTAAGCCTGACATAGGCATTAACTCAATAAAATGACACAACCAAAGAAACCATAAAATTTCAAACTATGAAAAAGTTATGTGCAATAAAGAGGAATGACTCAAGAAAAAAATAATTGAACATTCCACCTGAAATGTATTAATATCTTAAGCAGGAGCCTTTGTTTGCAATGACAGATTCAAGATCCTTCCTGAAGAAACTAGTCTCTCACAAGGTCCAGGTGGGATTTCGGCCTATTTTTCTTTAAATTGTAAAAATTCTGTGGTGGGATTCCCATTGGTGAGCCTTGACCTTCAATTCTTTTCACAAATGTTCCATTTAGTCTACGTCTGGTGATTGACTGGGCTATTTCCTTTCTCTGTGCCCACCTGAGAGTCTCCTTTGCAGTACATTATGATTGATGTCCCACATGAGGTCCACCCACATCTCAGTGGATTCTTCTCAAGGATTTCTCACTAATTGACTCCATTCACCTTCCCTTCGATAATTTATGATCTGCTGGTACCTTCAGAAAAGAAATAGCCTTGTACTATGCAGTAGCAGCCCAACATATTTAGGGGCCCTGAAGCTTGAATTGTCAACCATCAATGAGGTCTGGGTAACCACCGTTATCTTCTTCAATGGGGTTGTTCCACGACAGATCACCACAATTATTTTTTTATTTAACCACTACATCTCAGATTTTGACTAAAATTGCTGTACTGGATTATCTGACAAGTCAAAGTCACTAGTGTGACCTGATGTCCGATGCCTAATAGTTTTGTTTTATGATGGCATGAAAATTAAAGTCGCTTCTGGGACCTCTCTGGAATTAGAGGCCCTGAAGCTTAAGCTTCATTAGTTTCATAGCAGATCTGCCCCTGATTCCACTTGATTTCCACCTCTGAACTTCACTGTAGGTACAATATTTTTGGGTCATATGCACTGCGATTTCCACTCCAAACATGGCACGTTGTGTTGTTGTTTTGTGACAAACATCAAACAAAAATTTTCTTCAGCAGTGGGTGATGGTGCTTGGGGAACATGGCGGTGGAGAGCTTCCTACAGTTTTCTCTGTGAGGACTATATCTGCTGCTTCCTGGTCTTTCTGGTCGTTGGCTTTTGGGCTGCTCTTCTGATTGACCTGCTGAAGTTGGAAGTCTTGCAAGGAGATCCTAAATGTGGTCAGTTAATGGTGGAATGATGTTCCTTCCAAAATGGTTTCAATGGTGCTTATAGGAAAATTTGAGAAATCTGGTGGTAACCATTTATATAGTTTGCTCAACAATCTTGTCGCAACGGTCTTGGGAGAGCTCTTTGCCTCTACCTATCATGAGATGTTTCTTCTGTGACAGTTTGGTAAACCAATGTTTTGTTAACTTGCATTCTGAGGTGGGTAACCCTTTTTCAAAGACCGGAAGTCCATAACTACCAGCAAGATCTGACCCAGCTGGTTCTTATTAGCACAGGTCCTGTCATTTTCTAATCCGTTTAATCCAGAGCAGGGTCCCTGGGGTGTGCTGGAGCCTGTCCTAGTTATTATAAGGGCTCATGGCAGGATCAAACCTCGGGCAAGGTGTAAGTCCATCGCATTGTGTACACAGACCAAACACAAATGCTAGGGTCAATCTAGTATCGCCAAGTCACCTAACCTGTGTGTCTTTGGACAGTGGGAGGAAACTGGAGCACCTGAAGGAAATCCACACAGTCACAGGGAGAACATGCAAACTCCGTAAAGAAGCACCCAGGATGTGAGGCAGCAGTGCTACCAAACCGTCATTGTGACTCCATATTACCACAGTAGTAGGACTCATTAATTGGACCACCTACTATAGTAGCTTTTTCCTGTGTCATTCCACTTTATTGCACATAATTGGAATGCTATGATTGTTATGTCTGTGCTATTTAATTCAGTTATTATCAATGTCTGGTTTCAATATCATGTACATAACTACACTGGACATATCTTTAATGAGAAAAATGTTGACTTGAAACTTATTTCCCCCACTGTGTATATCTAAAAGACCATTCTGACCTTTAGTAACATTAAATAAGAATGCAGCAGGATCCTTGCAGGTGGAGGAGAAGAGTATCTCAAGCAACAATGGCAGAGGCGGTTGGGCTCTGCCCATAGTTCATTCTTTCACCTGCCTATAGCTCTTCACCTCTCTTATCCATGGCTGTTGCTTTGGCTGAAGATATATTCACTTTAAAAGGGAGCGGAGCTCCAGTGCTGTTAATGAGCTTGCAGAATTTCTATGATATATGGATCTGCCCTGTGGGTCACTGATGGTGCACCCCTGGCCTAACCTGTTACACTACTGGCTACACAGTAATCATCACCCCACCCATAACGAAGACAGCTTTGTGCCCAAGGCAATAAAGAACTTACTGAGGAACCTACTTACATATCTAACCACTATCCAGACTTTAAGATTATAGAACTTGTACTAAGAAGATTAAGAATTGATTAATTGATTGACATGATGATTAGGGTAGTCAACTGTCTCATGTGGATTTTATCTAGGAACTCAGATTTATTCTTACATTCCTGAGACGTGTGTCAGCTAACTAGGCTGTTCTAAATAATCTCAGGCTGGTACAGTGGTGTAGTGCTTAGTAGTGTTCCCTCATATGTCTGATTATTGTCTTTCTGTTGAGACATAACAACAACAACAATGTATTTCTTGTATAGCACAAAATAAAGCAATGGGGATCAACAGGCTCTGTTTTTTTTGACAGCCCTCCAAACGTGACACTCTAAGAAGACAAGCAAGAACTCTGTAAAAAACCTTGTATGAAAAAAATGGAGGAAATCTTGGGAAATCCAATTCAGAGAGAGAAAGAGACCCCCATCCAGGTAGGTTGGGCATGCAATGAAAATGAATTAGAACATCCTCTTCGCAGAGCAAGATGACAATCCACCATGGCCACCTCAAAAATACAACACAGCAGTACAAACAACTTTGCTCTTGCACAGAGCAGCGTCACAGCAACTCATAAGGCAAAATGCAAGAATAGATGATACTAAACACAGAACTATCACAATAACAACAACAACAAAATTTATTTCTATAGCACATTTCCATACAAATGATGTAGCTCAAAGCGCTTTACATGATGAAGAAAGCGAAATAAGACTAAATAAATAAGAAAACAGAATTAGGGAACACTAATTGACACAGAATAAAAGTAAGGTCCGATAGCCAGGGAGGACAGAAAAAACAAAAAAAACATCTCCAGACAGCTGGAGAAAAAAAAAAAAAAATCTACAGGGGTTCTGAAGCCACGAGACCACCCAGCCACCTCTAGGCATTCTACCTAACATAAATGACCTCAATCAGTCCTCATTGTATTCAGGGTTCACATGGAAGAACTTAGATAGATAGATACTTTATTAATCCATCCATTATCCAGCCCGCTATATCCTAACACAGGGTCACGGGGTTCTGCTGGAGCCAATCCCAGCCAACACAGGGCGCAAGGCAGGAAACAAACCCGTGCGGGGCGCCAGTCCACCGCAGATACTTTATTAATCCAAAGGGTAAATTCACAATCTCCAGCAGCAGCATACTGATGATGAAAAAAAAAATAAATTAAAGAGTGATAAGAATGCAGGTATAACAGACAACAACTTTGTATAATGTTAACGTTTACCCCCCCAGGTGGAATTGAAGAGTCGCATAGTGTGGGGTCTCCTCAGTCTGTCAGTGGAGCAGGATGGTGACAGCAGTCTGTCGCTGAAGCTGCTCCTCTGTCTGGAGATGATCCTGTTCAGTGGATGCAGTGGATTCTCCATGATTGACAGGAGTCTGCTCAGCGCCCGTCGCTCTGCCACGGATGTCAAACTGTCCAGCTCCGTGCCTACAATAGAGCCTGCTTTCCTCACCAGTTTGTCCAGGCGTGTGGAGTCCCTCTTCTTTATGCTGCCTCCCCAGCACACCACAGCATAGAAGAGGGCGCTCGCCACAACCGTCTGATAGAACATCTGCAGCATCTTATTGAAGATGTTGAAGGACACCAGCCTTCTAAGGAAGTATAGTTGGCTCTGTCCTCTCTTACACAGACCATCAGTATTGGCAGTCCAGTCCAATTTATCATCCCACTGCACTCCCAGGTATTTCTAGGTCTGTACCCTCTGCACAGTCACCTCTGATGATCACGGGGTCCATGAGGGGCCTTGGGCCTCCTTGGTTTTGCTGGTGTTCAGTTGTAAGTGGTTTGAGTCGCACCATTTAACAAAGTCCTTAATTAGGTTCCTATACTCCTCCTCCTGCCCACTCCCGATGCAGCCCACAATAGCAGTGTCGTCAGCGAACTTTTGCACGTGGCAGGACTCCGAGTTGTAATGGAAGTCTGATGTATTTTGGCTGAACAGGACCGGAGAAAGTACAGTCCCCTGCGGCGCTCCTGTGTTACTGACTACAATGTCAGACCTGCAGTTCCCAAGACGCACATACTGTGGTGATGACGGTCATGTGGACTTCCGGCCTTTAATCCATCAATGTAGGGACATTACTGTGCTTTGATCAGGTGGTGGTGGCACAGATCAAAACAACACAGAAAACCGGAAAAAGAACAGCAGAGAAAAGTAGGGGTTAGTACGTATTATGGAGCCACCATGAATTATATTGATAATTAAATGCATATAGAGAGTATTACGATTACATTAAAATGAAGCTATGAGAAAGCCACGTTAAAATAATGAGTTTTTGGCAGTTTTTTAAAGTGCTCCACCGTATCAGTCTGCCGAATTTCTGTCAGTCAGCTATTCCACATTTTAGGTGCATGACAGCACTTCTTGTAAGTTTAGCTCTTGGGATTCTAAGCAGACCCTCATTTGAAGATCTAAGGTTACGGTTTGGAGTGTAAGGTGTAAGACATTCTGAAATATAGGATGGAGGGAGATTCTTTAAGGCTTTGTAAACCATAAGCAGTATTTTAATGTCAATTCTAAATGACACAGGTAACCAATGTAGTGACATCAAAACTAGAGAGATGTGCTCGGATTTTCTTTTCCTTGTTAAGATTCTAGCAGATGCATTCTGCACTCATTGCAATCAATTGATGTCTTTTTTGGGTGGTCCTGAGAGGAGTGCGTTACAGCAATCTAGCTGACTGAACACAAAAGCGTTAACTCATTTCACAGCATCTTGCAATGTTATAAGAGGTCTAACTTTTGCTATATTTCTTAAGAGAAAAAATGCTGTCCTAGTGGTCTGATTAATATGTGATCTAAAATTCAAGTCAGAGTCAATATATAAGGATACAGATTTGTTAAAGTATAAGGTAGAGTTTAATGAACACAAATTAAAAACAACATTTGTCCATCAGCTAATTGAAGACCCAGACTGAGGTCAGATTGAAGAAAAGGTGTGAGACAAGCCAGACACAGTCAGAGTCCTGGAGACCTCAGCCAAGAAGACACCTCCACCTACTGGCTATTCTACAGCTGAGTCAGTGCTGGGCCGACAATCTGAGGAAAGGACCCCTCTAGCCAATGATTCCAGTGCCCATTTATCTAGGATGACATTTCCATAGGCATCCAAACAGCTTGGCAGTAGAGCAGTGGCACCAAGTGCCACATGAGGATACCAAGAATAAAACAGAATAGAGGAGTGGTTAGTAACAGTTTTTTAACTATCACGTTACTTATATTTTAGTACTAATGACTAACAATAGAGATGCAGTATGCACAACTAATCAGCAGCTCTAGGCAGGGGATGCTGGACTAATGTTGTCTTCAGTCTGATTTAAAACCTGAGACTGAAGGGGCACCTCTTATAGTAGCAGGCAGATCATTCCACAACCTCAAGGCCCTTTAACTAAAAGCTCAACTTCTTCCCTGATATTTTGTTAATCTTTGGAATAGCAGCCTTGTGCTTGGACCATCAACATTTGTTTACAAGGGGTATCCTCCAAGTATTCTAAAAGTTAAAGTTAATCAGAATCACTTTTATCATTTAATGTACAGAACTCTGACTTGGTGGATTCAGAGCTGATTATAACATAACATATAAATAACATCAATAGCATATGTTAAAAAAACAAAAACTTTATACAAAGTTGCACACAAATACATATACTGTACATACACACCTTCATACGGCCTATGACAGAACGCAAGAATATACAAAGAAGAAAGGCTAAATTACTGGTTTGAGGGAGCTATGGCTCTCGGTGTCTGTTAGTTTTATGTTTTAATTGACCTAAAGTGTTTACCAGAAGGGAGTTTTTGGAACAAGTGATGAGCTGGGTGAGACCCCAATAGGAATGTAAAATGTAAAAAGAGATCAACTTAATATTTTTTTTGGTTTCTCGTTGACAACAATGAGATGAGAAAGAAATAAAATGGAGACATTGTCTTTTGTCTCATGCTTCTCAGATTTTTCTACTAAGAACAAAATACCCCGTTATTCTCACGAGTGTCTCCTCTTAAATTTTTAATGGAGATCTCAGTAAAGTCATGAATGGGCTCCAATTTTTCAAGTAGTGGCTTAACTTTTTTTTTTTGCAATTTGAAAGTATTTGCAATGTGTGCTTAGTAATATATGGTGAAATGTATGGACAGTAGCAATAAAACACTTTAGTATGATTACAAAACTGCAGTCCTTTTTTTCTGATTAATACTATTATTTGAACTAATTGATATTGCTGTGTTCCCATCAGATCCTACTCCTTCTGGAAGCTATGGCAGGCAGTATGGCATAGTGGTTAAAACCCTGGATTTTAAATCCTGAGATTATGGGCTCAAATCCCACTTCTGACACCATGTAACCCTGAACAAGTCACATCATCTGCATGTGCTCTGATTGAAAAAACAAAAGAAATTAGAATTAGAACAATCTAGACGAGAACAGGCCATTCAGCCCAACAAAGCTCGCCAGTCCTATCCACTTGCTTCCTCCAAGAAAACATCAAGTCGAGTTTTGAAAGTCCCTAACGTCTTACTGTCTACCACACTACTTGGTAGCTTATTCCAAGTGTCTATCGTTCTTTGTGTAAAGAAAAACTTCCTAATGTTTGTGCGAAATTTACCCTTAACAAGTTTCCCAACTGTGTCCCCGTGTTCTTGATGAGCTCATTTTAAAATACAAGTCTCGATCCACTGTACTAATTCCCTTCATAATTTTAAACACTTCAATCATGTCACCTCTTAATCTTCTTTTGCTTAAACTGTAAAGGCTCAGCTCTTTTAATCTTTCCTCATAATTCAACCCCTGTAGACCTGGAATCAGCCTAGTCGCTCTTCTCTGGACCTTTTCTAGTGCTGCTATGTCCTTTTTGTAGCCTGGAGACCCAAACTGCACACAGTACTCAAGATGAGGCCTCACCAGTGCATTATAAAGGTTGAGCAGAACCTCCTGTGACTTGTACTCCACAGATCGTGCTATATAACCTAACATTCTGTTAGCCTTCTTAATGGCTTCTGAACACTGTCGGAAGTCGATAGCTTAGAGTCCACTATGACTCCTAAATCCTTCTCATAAGGTGTACTCTCGATTTTTAGACCGCCCATTGTGTATTCAAACCTAATATTTTTACTTCCTATGTGTAATACTTTACATTTACTGACATTAAATTTCATCTGCCACAAATTTGCCCAAGCCTGTCTGCTATTCAAGTCCCTCTGTAATGATATAATGGATTCCAAATTATCTGCAGTACCTCCTATCTTGGTATCATCTGCAAACTTAACCAGCTTGTTACTTATATTCCTATCTAAATCATTTATATATATTAAAAATAGCAGCGGCCCTAGCACTGACCCCTGTGGAACACCACTCTTAACATCGGCCAGTTCTGATGAGGTTCCTCGCACCATCACCCTCTGCTTCCTGTGTCTGAGCCAATTCTGCACCCATCTAAAAACATCACCCTAAACTGCCACTTCTTTTAACTTGATGCCCAACCTCTCATGTGGCACCTTATCAAATGCTTTCTGAAAGTCCAGATAAATAATATCATAAGCTCCACTTTGATCGTATCCTTTTGTTGCCTCCTCATAGAATTCCAACATGTAATGTAAATGTAACCAGTCATGTTTCAATTGTTGTAAGATACCTTGGATAAAGGCATCAGTCCAATAATAAGTTAAGTATTATGTCTTGAAAGAGATCTCATAGAATATCCCATGCATTTTAACACCAAATTCTCAATTTTGACTCCATTGACCTCAGTTGTATCTCATGTCACCTTTTGGTCTAAAGCTCTGTCTCCTAAGGAATTTTAGGAGAAACATCTGTGACAAAGTGGATTCTGAAAGGAAACATAAATTAGAGTCTCTATACAGTCTCATGAGCCATCACAATTTACAATACAATTTATTTTTGTATAGCCCAGAATCACACAAGAAGTGCCACAATGGGCTTTAACAGGCCCTGCCTCTTGACAGCCCCTGACCCTTAACTCTCCAAGAAGTCAAGGAAAAACTCCCAAAAAAACCTTGTAGAGAAAAAATGGAAGAAGCCTTGGGAAAGGCAGTTCAAAGAGAGACCCCTTTCCAGGTACTGTAGGTTGGGTGCAGTGGGAGTCAAAAAGAAAGGGGTCTATACAATACACAGAACAGAACAAATCCTCAATACAGTATAGAAATAAAACATTTACAAGTATGGAGCAGAATTTAACACTAGATGATATCCCATAATATGATTTGGATTTGTTTAAAGTCCTGGAGACCTCAGCCATCAAGCTGCCTCCCCCTATTGGCCATTCTACAGCTGAGTCAGAGCTAGGGCAGCCAATCCGAAAGGACCCCTCTACCCGATGATTTCCGCGATCCTCAATCAGGGATGACTTTACCTTAGGCATGCAGAACGACTTGGCAGGTGGGCAGTGGCACCAAGTGCCACATTTGAGTACCAAGAAAAGAAACAGAATAGGAGAGGTTTAGTAACAAATTCTAACTATCATATTACTTATGCTTTAGTCCTAATGACTAACAACAACAACAACAACATTTATTTATATAGCACATTTTCATACAAACAGTAGCTCAAAGTGCTTTACATATTAAAGAACAGAAAAATGAAAGACACAATTATAAAACAAAATAAATCAACATTAATTAACATCGAATAAGAGTAAGGTTCAATGGCCAGGGGGACAGAAAAACAAAAACTCCAGGCGGCTGGAGAAAAATAAAATCTGTAGGGATTCCAGACCATGAGACCGCCCAGTCCCCTCTGGGCATTCTACCTAACATAAATGAAACAGTCCTCTTTGGATTTAGGGTTCTCACGGAAGGGCTTGATGATGATGATGGTCACGTAGACTTCTGCCTTTTAATCCGTCCATCATTGTTGGAGCATCATGAAGCTTTGAGTAGGTGGAGGTGGGCAGGCCACCACCACAAAGAAACCGGAAAAAGAAACAGAAAGAGAGTAGGGGTCAGTACGATTTTAGAGCCACCATGAATAGTTATTATGATGAATTGAACATACAGAGTATCAGGATTAAGTTAAATTAAGATTAAAAGTGAAGTTATAAAAAGGCCATGTTAAAGTAATGTGTTTTCAGCAGTGTTTTAAAGTGCTCTACTGTATCAGCCTGGCGAATTCCTATTGGCAGGCTATTCCAGATTTTAGGTGCATAGCAGCAGAAGGCCGCCTCACCACTTCTTTTAAGTTTTGTTCTTGGAATTCTAAGGAGACACTCATTTGAGGATCTGAGGTTACGATTTGGAATATAAGGTGTCAGACATTCCGATATATAAGATGGGGCAGATTATTTAAGGCTTTATAAACCATAAGCAGAATTTTAAAGTCAATCCTGAATGACACAGGTAACCAGTGTAGTGACATTAAAACTGGAGAAATGTGTTCGGATTTTCTTTTCCTAGTTAGGATTCTAGCAGCTGCATTCTGCACTAGTTGCAAACGATTTATATCTTTTTGGGTAGTCCTGAGAGGAGTGCGTTACAGTAATCTAGTCGACTGAAAACAAAGCGTGAACTAATTTCTCAGCATCTTTCAGTGATATAAGAGGTCTAACTTTACTTATGTTTCTTAAGTGAAAAAATGCTGTCCTAATGATCTGATTAATATGTGATTTAAAATTCAGATTACAGTCAACAATCACCCCTAAGCTTTTTACCTCCGTCTTGACTTTTAATCCTAATGTATCCAGTTTATTTCTAATAGCCTCATTGTATCCATTATTGCTGATCACTAAGATTTCAGTTTTCTTTATTTAACTTGAGAAAATTACTATTCATCCATTCTGAGATACCAGTCAGACATTCTGTTAGTGAATCAATAGAATCAGGGTCATCAGGTGCTATTGATAAGTACAGCTGTGTGTCATCAGCATAGCTGTGGTAGCTCACGTTGTGCCCTGAGATAATCTGACCTAACGGAAGCATGTAGATTGAGAATAACAGCGGACCCAGGATAGAGCCTTGTGGAACACCATATTGGATATCATGTGTCTTGAGTTGTAATTCCCACAACTAACACAAAATTTTCTCCCTGTCACGTAGGATTCAAACCAATTTAAGACCTGCCAGAGAGGCCCACCCATTGACTAAGGCGATTTCTAAGAATGTTGTGATCAATGGTGTCAAATGCAGCACTCAGATCTAAGAGGATGAGAACAGATAAACGGCCTCTGTCTGCATTTACCGCAAGTCATTTACTACTTTAACGAGTGCAGTTTCTGTGCTGTGATTTGTTCTAAAACCCGACTGAAATTTATCAAGAATAGCATGTTTATTGAGGTGGTCATTTAACTGCATAATGGCTGCCTTCTCCAGAACTTTACTTAAGAAAGGCAGGTTAGAGATGGGTCTAAAATTTTCAAGAGCTGAGGGGTCGAGATTATGTTTCTTAAGTAGGGGTTTAACTACAGCAGTCTTAAGACAGTCTGGGAAGACCCCCGTATCTAGTGACAAATTAACTATGTCAGAACATTATCAATTAGCACGCCTGATACTTCTTTGAAAAACCTTGTTGGTATCGGGTCAAGGACACAGGTGGAGGGTTTTAATTGAGAGATTATTTTCTTTAAATCAGGTAAATCTATCCTAGTGAAAGAGTTTAATTTGTTTATAACAGGATGCTGGGGTTTAGGAGGATCCTTAGTGTTGGAGGGATATACTATGTTATTTCTAATATCATTAATTTTTTGATTGAAAAATACAGCGATAGCCTCACAGGTTTTACTGGAAGTACTTAGGAGGCATTCCTTTGAGTTACCTGGTTTAACAACAGAGATGCAGTCTGTACAGTTAATCAGCAGCTCTAGGCAGGGTGTGCTAAACTGAAGTAGTGAGTCTTCAGCCGGGATTTTAAAAGCTGAGACCGAAGGAGCATCTCTTATATTAGCAGGCAGACCATTCCACAGTTTAGTGGCCCTGTAACTAAACGCTCAACCTCCCCCTGTTATTTTATTAATCCTTTTATTAATCCATCAAAGATCAACCTTTGAGAAGTAAAAATTTCCTGTGGGATGAGTCCGTGGTGATCCTTTTGACAAAATGTAAACAGGTCTGCAACAGATGGAAGAGCACAGCTAACAATTTTCATAGGAGACCTCACAACACTCTGTAATTTAATTTTTGGAGTGTGTCTTTGCTGAATCAACACCAATCTGCACTTTCAGTTATAGCTTTGTAAAATTGTACTAGAACTGCCTGGGAAATATTTCATTTTATTAGCTGGCGTAAAAAGTACAACCGCGGCTGAGCCTTTTTAGTGATGGGACATGATGTTTGTGATAGTTGTGCCTAAAAAATTTATGGACTCCACTATATTGAATGTAGAATCATTAATTTCTAGTGGGAGAGGTTGTAACTACTGTTTGTGAAAGTCAATGATCATTTCCACGGTCTTGATGGCATTAAAGACCAGGTTATTGGTAGCACACCAAGACACAAGATGTGACACTTCCTTTCTGTAAAATGTTTAATTCCCATTAGTAATTAGTCCAATAATGGTGGTGTCATCAGTGAACGTAATGATTTTTGATGAAGGATTAGTGGACTTACAGTCATTGGTGTACAGGGAATAAAGTAGGGTGGAAGTACACAGCCTTGAGGGCCACCTATGCTGATATGGAGACAGTCTGTGAGGTGGGAGCGACACAAGCATATTGTTTACAGAAATCCATTTAAAGACGGATGGATTCTGTTCAGTCTGTAGAAGTTTAGTTAACAACAGTTCGGGGCAATGGTGTTAAAAGCTGAAGTCTACAAATCGTATTCTAGCATAAGCTCCTGTACAGTCCAGATGCTCTAGCACAAAGTGAATCCATCCATCCATCCATCCTCTTCCGCTTATCCGAGGTCGGGTCGCGGGGGAACAGCTTAAGCAGAGGGGCCCAGACTTCCCTCTCCCGGCCACTTCTTCCAGCTCTTTCGGGAGAATCCCAAGGCGTTCCCAGGCCAGCCGGGAGACATAGTCCCTCCAGCGTGTCCTGGGTCTTCCCCGGGGCCTCCTCCCGGTTGGACGTGCCCGGAACACCTCAACAGGGAGGCGTCCAGGAGGCATCCTGATCAGATGCCCTCCTCCGCATCGAGAGGAGTCAGATGAGGTGGCTCGGGCACAAAGTGAAGGCCCATGTTAATGACATTGTGAGCAGATCTATTTGCATACTGAAGAGGGTCAAGACCAGTAGCAGTAACAGACTTCAGATGGGTTATTACAAGCCATTCAAATATTTTCCTTAAAACTGATGTAAGGGCAATAGTCCTGTAGTCATTGAAGCAGCTTATTTTATCATTTTTGGGAACAGAAACAATAACAGAAGCTTTAAAGCAATTGGGTATTGGGTAATTGGGTGTGTGTGCCCTGCCCGGGGTTTATTCCTGCCTTGCGCCCTGTGTTGGCTGGGACTGGCTCCAGCAGACCCTGTGACGCTGTATAAGGATATAGCGGGTTGGATAATGGATGGATGGATGGATGGTGTAGTACACTGTTCAAGAAACTGGTTAAAGATGTCTGTGAGGAGAGGAGCGAGCTGTCTGGAACAGTGTTTGATTGTTGCAGATCAGACAGAATCAGATCTGGCTGACTTTTTGAAGTTCTGTGCTGCAAACAGCTTGAAGACATCGTATTCCATGATAGAAATGAAAGAAGCAAAGTGAGGCGTTTGTGAGGAAGTGCCTGGTGTGAAAACCACTTTAGAATTGGAGGAGCAGAGGGATTGCTGATACTCTGCACCTTGTTGTTCAAATCTGCCTTAACACTTGCCTGTGTGAGTTTTGAGTAGGCCTTTGGATGAACTAGTACCTGTGGTGAAGCAAGTAACGGGTCCGTGAAAGTGCATGTTTGTTTTTAAAATAAAAACATTGAGGAAGCGCAGACCCCATTAGTATAATTATGTGAGAGAAAAGCTGTGTAGCCCCAGGAGATACTTGATTAGGGAATTTGCAAATTACATCTAACATGCTTGCAAGTGGTTAAGGCAGCTGTCCCTCTTCAGGGCTCCACTGGTCTTTTGGTGCATCTGCACTCACAAGAGATAAAAAGGGGTCAGAGTGTGAGATTGAGAGAAGAAAAAGAACAAAAGGAAGAGAAACCAAGGGAAAGAAAGAGCAGGATTGGAGGATTGGACCGGTACTGTGGTGAGGAGGCTGTGAAGTTGGGGAAGCCCCATGGTGGAGCGAGGGGAAAGGCACTACTGGAGGAGATCAAATGTTCTGAGCAGTCAGAGTATGGGAGACCGTGGGCTCCTTGGGATCCTGCAGACGCCATGGAAGATGAAGCCTGCCTTGGAGTTGGTCCTGACAGATGCCAAAGGATGGTGGTCAGGATGATAGCCATAAACATGTAGAGTGCAATTGCTGGGAGTCTCGGCTCAACTGAGAATACCTGTGTGGGTGAGCAGGGTGAGACAATGAATGGAGCACTGAGGCCATGATGAATGAAGGTGTTCCTGTATGTGGTTTTATTCCTAGTTTTAACTGTTTTTGAAAGCATTATTTATTAATGGGTTTTATTATTCATCAAATCACTGTTTTTATTGGGTTATTTATGGATATATTAATTGAGAAATTGTATAGCAGTTTGTTTTGGAGACTTCTTTGTGTGTAATAAAAAGCACTTAGCACTTTGGAAACACCTTCCACGATTATTATGTGTTCTTCTTTGCCCTGGTCCATCTTGGTTCATGATTAACGATGAAATGGGTTCATGGAGGAAATGCAAGCTATAGCCAACTCAGGTATCCCTTTCCATAATTAGTTCCCATGTTGCACCCAATGTCATTATGAAAGGCAATGGCCTCTGGCAACCCTGAACTGAATAAAGTATGTTTGGTAGAATTATGTAAAATATTCCCGATGGATAGATGTGCGAGTATACCCGTAATAGAATGGCACCTCATCCAGGTTCTTTCCCTGATGAACCAATAGTAGGCTCTCTCAGCCAGAGTAGGTGGGTTTGGACAGTGCTTTAATGAGACTACTGACTACCGAACTAAGGAATAAAACTTATCATTGCATTGAATGTACATTTTTAAAGTTTACAATTCCCAAGTTGGGAGCAAGCCATAGGAATTCTGCCACCTCTCATGCTAGGAGATGAATTGTTCATAATGTCCAACATCTCCTAGTCCATTTTTCATTCATCCCAACCTGGATAGCAAACAAGGATAGCAAACAAGGTACTTCTTGGCCAAGTTACACCCTTACTCACGTGTTCCTTCCATTTTGGTCTCTTGGCCAGAAGGGTATTATCCTCAATCCCTAATGAGATGGCAGTCCATTCACTCTGCCACTCACTTTTAAGATACAAACATTACCTATTGACCTATATAAAATAATGAGTAGGTTGGAGAAGGTTGAAAAAGATGATTAAAGTCTACAGGATCAACAGATTAAAGCTTCTCTGCCTTCAAGTGCGTCCTGCATTGGTTCCATATTTTGAGTGATTAGTGGACAACTGGATTATTGGTATACTGACAAAAATTAGTATTTACTGGTGCAGAAAATGCAGATGTTAAAAAGTACAGCAAGACTGAATTCTCATTACTGACCAGGGTGGTGTACATTCATCAGTCTGTACCTATTTCCAGGTCTTTATAGCTTATATACAGGGAGATTCACTTGAAAGAGGCTCCGAATATTCTGTTGTACAGTAACTCCCGTTAGGATGAAGCAATCGGAACCAAAAAAATACACTCTATACCTTGACGTATGTGTAATCAATTACATTACATGCGATGCTGGAAGTGGTTTCCGTTTTCTGCCAGACACATTTCGACACGGCGCTCCATGTTCCTGAACTTTTTGACAAGCATCTAGGGGGGGAATAGCTGCAATTTCATTTTGGATGTTTTCCTTCAAATCTTCCACAGTGCCAGGCTTGTTCCGATAGATCTGGCGACCGTGGTGGCCAAAGCCTCTTTGAAATTACCGGTTGCCGAAGAAGGACTCAATTTCTGCCACACTCCTTGCCGATGTGTGACACATTGTTCCATCTTGCTGGAAGTAACCTTTCGTTAAAATCACGATCACCCAGTAGATTCTGACATCACTTAAACAAATTGGTGACCCAATAGGTTCGCACCATGAAGACATGCTGCTCAATACCGTACACCACCATCCTGATGAGAAATCGAGTGAATGAGTGAAGGGCTACGAGTGGTAGGCACCCAGAATTTGCAAACGGAGGTTAAATGTCACGATGGCTGTCCGGTGTCTACATTATCGCTCTGACGCAGAAGCATCCCAGCTTATTTGAAGCTCCATATACCAAGGAGGACATTGCATGTTGTTTCATTCAGATTGCTTCATCCTAGCGAGAGTTGTTACAGAATATCCTTGGCCTCTTTTGAGTGAATCTCCCTGTATTTGCTGCCCAGTAATAAAACTGAAAGTTAGGTAGTGCCATGCCACCTTCTGCAGTACTTTTGGTCTTTCTAGAGTTGTCATTTGAATGAGTGGACATCTCAAATTCCAAATAAATTAGGTTTAGTGGAATCTTTCTATGTGGTACAGGGAGGAAGAGGCCGTTTCCAGAAGTGGTGGTAACATCACCGCTGAGGGCAAGAAAGGTGAGAGGACGTGAACAACAGTGTCATCCTCCAGCTTGGAGTGTAATAATTCAGTAACAAATAAGCTCTCAAGATCTTTACTTTTCATGCGTGTGTGACAACACATACATTTGAAAAGTGATAGAGTTTAAATACTGCCATTCAGGTGCAGTGACTAACCATATTTGTTCATCAGTATTCCTTGAAAAATGAAATCAAAGGCTTCCGCAAATAAAACAAAGAACAGTGTAAATGAGCACCCAAAACAGAAACAATTTTTTCATCATGAAAACAAAAACATGACATAATAATCCCTCGTTTACGCAATTAAACTATAGAAACTGAAACAACAGAGAGAGGAATGTCCTGAGGAGGGTACAAGTTTCAGGTGACAGGAAACAAACTAGAAATATTCAGAACATGCTGTGCTTTAATCTGCCTAACCATCAAAAATATGAGAGTAAAGCAGAACTGTTGTGAATGAAATTGAGCAGCAAGTAAGGTAAGGCGAATGCTGCGGGCCCCTGGAAAAATGACAAAGAACAGGATACATTCTAAGGCAGAAGGATGGGATGTTATGGCCTGTAGGGCAGGGGTACTCAAAGTTTTTGAATGCCGGTCCACATTCTGTTCGCCACCAACCATCAGGGTCCGCTATAGCCAGGTTTACTGTGTAGATCTGTAGGACTGTAGGTGTAGGTCTGTAGGAGGCTAGTAACAGATTCAACGCAAATGATAAAATTTTTACAGAAGACCAAGACATGCACAAAACATGGAAAACAATTCAAAAAAGTCACATGACTACTTGCAATTAACACACCAATTACAACAGTTGGTACGTAAATGATTGTCACTGAGTGTGAAGTGTGAAACTGTTGTTTCGATTTCATAATGGCAGCATAGTTCGGTGAGTAACCTTATTCTCATTGCATTCCAGAGGTTCTGGTCGGTAATTACACTTCGATGTTTCGTCTTGATAGTGTTCATAGTGGAGAACGTACACTCACAAGAATATGTTGAACCAAACACAGTGAGCACGGAAATTGCCAGTTTCTTTGCAGCAGGATACTGAGAATCTGGAATGCATAGGAGGCTATCACCTTTTTGTATCCTTGCACTTGATCATAAACACTTTGTCTTTTTACCATGCAGCTAATGTTGCGCCAAAGTGAAGCTTCACAGGACTGAATTCACCTGGCATATAATGGCAGTTTGGTCAGTCAGTGCCATATTATACACTGTGAATGTCCCCTTGAGATTAGTAAAGTATCTATCTATCTATCTATCTATCATATGCATCATTTTTACTATTCATATCAACATCTGATGACCAATTTATATTGTCAGCACTATTGCTTGATTCGAGCAATGGGTCCATTTCAGTTTGCTTTAAAAATGGTTTTTCATTTGCCATTGTTTTTTGTTTTTTTTGGTTGAAGGCTCCACCCCACTCATGAATATTGATGAGTTAACATAGAGTTACCATAAATGTGCATTGAAATATTCATGATTTATTTTTTGCAGCACGATATTATTTCATCCACTAGATGGCAGCAGAATACTGGATCACTACATGCCACCCTGAATCTGACTTGGGTTTAACTGTGTTTATGTAGAATGCAAAGCCCGAGTAATGCTTGGTGTTAACATCAAGGGGGTTAATGTAAAGTGAAGCAAAAAGAAATAAAACAAATCTACTCTCTATATATAAAATCCTAAGCCTAAAAGTGCAATGATTTTATGTGACGTTTTTATGTCACGCTTTAAATCGGGCTTATTTTAAAACCTACATACAGTATACTGTATATGTTTGGTATCATTCTTTTCAGAGTTTATCGAACTTTAATGTGATGTTGTTAGATTTTCAAATTCTTATTCCATTTTTAAATTATAAATTAAATGTCAAGATAGTCGTGGTTTTTGCCGGTTAAAATGAATGGATCATTTATTTCGTCTTTTATAAATACTCGAGCATAGTGGACCTCAGTTTAATGGGAATACTCCAATCAGTAAGAGAGTAAATATTTTATTCTCATTTCATGATTTTTACTCCGTTAAATAATAATTCATTTTTCTTTTACATATTTATAGAATTTCATGATTTTGACTCAAATAAATAATAATTTTCCTTTTGTACTGTGGTCTATGGCCGGCATGTCATCCCAGCCAGTACCCCCAGGCCGCCAGATGGAGCCCTCCCTGCAGTATGGAGATGCCCCGAAGACCAGCAGGGAATCATGGACAATGGAGTTTTTATCCACAGCCCTGCTTCTTTATTGAGGTGGTCATTTAACTGCAAAATGACTGCCTTCTCTAGAATTTTACTTAAGAAGGGCAGGTTAGAGAAGGGTCTAAAATTTTCAAAGGCAGAGGGGTCAAGATTATTTTTCTTGAGCAGGGGTTTAACTACAGCAGTCTTAAGACAGTCTGGAAAGACCCCCGTATCTAATGACGAATTAACTATGTCCAGAATATTGTCAATTAGCACGCCTGATATTTCTTTGAAAACTGAAATCTTAGTGATCAGCAATAATGGATACAATGAGGCTATTAGAAATAAACTGGATACATTAGGATTAAAAGTCAAGACGGAGGTAAAAAGCTTAGGGGTGATTGTTGACTGTAATCTGAATTTTAAATCACATATTAATCAGACCATTAGGACAGCATTTTTTCACTTAAGAAACATAAGTAAAGTTAGACCTCTTATATCACTGAAAGATGCTGAGAAATGAGTTCACGCGTTTGTTTTCAGTCGACTAGATTACTGTAACGCACTCCTCTCAGGACTACCAAAAAAGACATAAATCACTTGCAACGAGTGCAGAATGCAGCTGCTAGAATCCTAACTAGGAAAAGAAAATCCGATCACATTTCTCCAGTTTTAATGTCACTACACTGGTTACCTGTGTCATTCAGAATTGACTTTAAAATTCTGCTTATGGTTTATAAAGCCTTAAATAATCTCGCCCCATCTTATATATCGGAATGTCTGACACCTTATATTCCAAATCGTAACCTCAGATCCTCAAATGAGTGTCTCCTTAGAATTCCAAGAACAAAACTTAAAAGAAGTGGTGAGGTGGGCGGCCTTCTGCTGTTATGCACCTAAAATCTGGAATAGCCTGCCAATAGGAATTCACCAGGCTGATACAGTAGAGCAGTTTAAAACACTGCTGAAAACACATTACTTTAACATGGCCTTTCTATAACTTCATTTTTAATCTTAATTTAACTTAATCCTGATACTCTGTATGTTCAATTTCCTCAAAATAACTATGTAACGGCCGACCCCTTTACCCAGCCAGCAGCTACACCTCCAAGACCTGTGGCCTGGATAATTTGCTGAGAAATCTAACTATCAAGCCGTACTTCTACACAAGTAAACTTTTCCCCACAATCGACGGTATAAATGCAAGTCCACAAAAACAGAATGTAAAATTAAATGGAGTAAATGTATTCAATGAAACAAGACATGCCACAAAACAAATGCACATATAAATATTCCTCCACCCCAGCAACCTCAAGACAGCACCAAAATATACATACAAAACCCCTCCCTTGTCCCTGTAACATATAACACACACCACACAAGCAACAAAATGACTAATAAACAGAATGGTTGTGAACTTGAGTCCGAAAGTAAAAATGTCCTGAATACGGATGACTGAACTAGCGGCAATTGTGGTGTTTGATTTTCCCGGCGTTTTGGAGCAACCTCACCGTGATTCCTCGGCCTATGGTGGATGATGAATCGACCCCGGGGTCTCAGCAGATGCAGGCTGGAAGACAGTCCGGATTAATGAAAAACAAACTGGAACAAAGCGCAATGTGATGAGACAGCAAGCAAGTTGAAGTGATTGACACAAAACACGGTCTTTTTTTTTTCTCTTCTCTCTCCTTCCTCTTAAATAGTCGGTGACGGCAGTAATTGGTTGATTTAGCACAGGTGTTTCCCAGATTTGCGGCTGTGGTCTCCTCCCATCATCCGTCCTCCTTTACGGGGACGGCATTAACTGATACACATACACACAGCCAATGGGACAATGAAACGAGACACACACAGAACTGACATTTGAACACTAATTATGTGGCCCCGCTACAACTATTCATGGTAGTTCTAAAATCGGTACTGACCCCTACTCTCTTTTCTGTTTCTTTTTCCGGTTTCTTTGTGGTGGTGGCCTGCACCACCTCCACCTACTCAAAGCTCCATGATGCTCCAACAATGATGGATGGATTAAAAGGCAGAAGTCTACATGACCATCATCATCATCAAGTCCTTCCGTGAGAATCCTAAATCCAAAGAGGACTGTTTCATTTATGTTAGGTAGAATGCCCAGAGGGGACTGGGCGGTCTCATGGTCTGGAATCCCTTCAGATTTTATTTTTTCTCCAACCGTCTGGAGTTTTTTTGTTTTTTCTGTCCCCCCTGGCCATTGAACGTTACTCTTATTCGATGTTAATTAATGTTGATTTATTTTGTTTTATAATTGTGTCTTTCATTTTTCTATTCTTTAATATGTAAAGCACTTTGAGCTACTGTTTGTATGAAAATGTGCTATAGAAATAAATGTTGTTGTTGTTGTTGAAAAACCTTGTTTGTATTGGGTCAAGGACGCAGGTGGAGGGTTTCAGTTGAGAGATTATACTCTATAATTCAGGTAAATCTATCCTGGTGAAAGCATTAATTTGTTTATAATGGAGTACCGGGGCTTTGGAGGTTCTGCAGTGTTGGGGAGATATACTATGTTATCTCAAGTCAAATCAGCAGTACCCAAGGATTCGCAGAAGAGACACATTACTGAAGGAGTCTCAGCGTACTTGATAGCACTCCATATTACAAGACAGGAAGCACCAGGGCTCTAAAGACGTGGATTTTCGTCCTTTTGCAACGATATCCAGAGTGCCTCACTCACCTTTCCAGCAAACTCTTGACTCCCAGTGCTCTCCCAATCTGTCTACTGATTTCATAGGAAGAGTCACTAAAGACCTGATTGAAGTGTTTAAAATTATTAAGGGAATTAGTCCAGTGAATTGAGACTGTGATGTTAAAATGGGTTCATCCAGAACACAGGGACACAGTTGGAAACCTGTTAAGGGTGAATTTCATCCAATCATTAGGACATTTTTCTTGACACACAGACACATGGACCAAGAAGTCTGATAGACAGAAGAAATTTAGTGACCCTCAAAGCTCAACATGATGTTATTTTAGAAGAGTTAAGTGGATAGGACTGGCAAGCATAATTAGGCTGAATAACCTGTTCTCATCTGAATTGTTCTAATGTTTCAATGGAACCCTTCCTCAACCCATCTACCACTGAGAATTACCATACCAGTGATCTCATGAACCCCCATGCTCTCACAATCCCTCTATTGACTTCATAGGAAGGGTCACCAGAGACATGAATGTCGCTGCCAAGGTAAGTAAACCTCTCAACGAGGTTGACGCTCTCTCAGCAAATAGACACACTGTTGATGGCCATGCCCAAGAGGTCTTTAAAGGCCCGGATGTTGGTTTTTATCAGGACACTCGCAAGCTCAGACATTCAGACCTCACTCAGTCTCTCGAGAGCCCCAATCAGAGCCTCCATTGCAAAGATCACAGCATCGTCAACAAAGTCGAGATCAGTCAAGCCAAAAGATCAGAGGCAAAGCCGTGAATTCAGAAATTCTCCTTGCAGAGCTAAAGGAAATGTTTGAAAAAATGACGTGATGTGTGGATGGTAAGAGAACATAACAATGCTTGTTCAGAAATGGAAATTACAGAGTTCAAAGATATGAATGGAAATATGAACAGAATGGCTGACTCAGTGCGTAAACTTACCGATCTAATGGAGGTAATGCTGTCATTGGATGGAAGGGTAAATAAAGAGAAGAATGGGAATGAACTGGGACCTGAGATGAGATATGGGTTTGTACGATAGTCTGGTAGATGAATTACAGTACAAAAGGAAATGAGCAAGAATAGGAGGGACACATGACTCACAGTCTACACCAAAAAAACATAGACACAACAGTGGAGGTCAAAGTGTGCAAAGAGTTTATAAAGCCATCACTGTGACACTGTGAGAGCAATGACATTCTTATTGTATGTGTTAAATGAATGAGTTATTTGAGACTTATGGTGAAGATTATACAGTATATGAGCTTAACTATAACATTTATTCAGCATGATTCAGAATACATAACAGCAGTGACATTATTTTATTATGATACCAGCTGTTGCCAACATGTGCCAGGTTAAACGAGTTCTGACAGTAAGTAAAGGTATGCAGGGAGTATGACAAGCACTGACTAGACAGAGCATACATGATGTACCAGGCTCTTGGCCAACAAGACTCACCTCACCTCACGACGAGGTGGTGGCCAGGTAAAACAGGAGCATTGATGACTCCACATTCAAGATACGATTCAGCAACAACTAGTTAGTACAAATCACCACTCTTACCCGTGGGAAACAAACCAGTTTACGTGATTGGAATCACAATCCTTGGACATTTTGTACTGTTTTAGTACAAATTTTTTTGTGTGTGTTATCAGCTTCTTATATTCCAGCTATACCAGGATGCAACTAGCTCTACCATGGCTTGGGATATTTCTGTTGGAATCTGTAAGGTAACAGATCTTGAAACTGGAAATCTGCGCGTTCATGTTTAATTAAAAGACTTTCACAACACGGAAGAGTTTGGAACTGAAGTTGCTGTGCTGCTTCCTCAATGCCCCCCAGTTGCTACTTCACAAATCCATGCGTGGCCTCTTCATCAAGGCAGTTACTTCTGCTTAACACTGAGATGTTATCCAGTTTGCCCACAGAACAGCCTGAACTTGTTGAGTAATGGACTCAATAAAGTATCAAATGTGCTGGCCCATGGTGATTCCAATATGCCACATATTGGAACACAAGGGACATTTCTGAGGATGAACAAGGATGGTTGGTGTCCAGCTGACTGTAGTGGGCCAGTCTTGTCAAAAGTCAAGGATCAATCTTTAACCACAGTCATTCTCTGATTTTTAGCTAAAGGGCATCCAAACTTTGGAAAGATAGACTGACCAATTGTATATAAGAGCGGTCTCTCATCACTCACATCATTTAAATTAAGGCTGAAAACTCACTACTGGAAAATATGGGGCATAGAGTTGCTGTGGAGGTGGTTTCACATTGCACTGCTGTTGTACTTTTTAATTAATTCTGATCAACCATAACTTGGTCTGTTTAATTTTCCACCCCATCTTGATGTGTACATGGTCAACGCTGGCGACATTCTGACAATAACTGAGGGGTAAGTGAGTCACATCCATATTCCCACAGTCACCAGCACCTTGACTGCTCACTCGGCACAGATGAGGTTAAAAGTATAGAATTTACACCCTCAGTACAAAATATATACAATATATATATATATATATATATATATATATATATATATCTGATGGACTATTGTAGGAATTGTTGGGTAGAGGGGTCCTTTCATCAGATTGGTTGGCCCAGCACTGACTCAGATGTGGAATGGCCAAATGGGGAAGGCAGCTTGATGGCTGAGGTCTCCAGGGCTCTGAAAAAATCCAAATCATGTTATGTGATATCATCTACCGTTAAATTCTCCTCTGTACTTGTAAGATTTCTATTGCACTATTATATTGCATAGAGGATTACTTGTGTTCTGTTCTGTGTATTGTGTTGTATTGTCCTTCCTTCTTTTTGACACCCACTGCGCACCCAACCTTTTATTTACAGGGCCTCTAAACTGTGAAACGGTCTGCCTGCTACTATAATAGATGCCCCTTCGGTCTCAGCTTTCAAATCCCGGCTGAAGACTCACAACTTCAGTTTAGCACACCCTGACTAGAGCTACTGATTAACTGTACAGACTGTATTTCTGTTGTTAGTCATTAGCATTAAAACATGAGTAATATGATATTTATAATTTGTTACTAACCCTCACCTATTCTGTTTCTCTTCTTGCTACTTAAATGTGGCACTTGGTGCCACGGCCCACCTGCCAAGTTGTTTTGCCTGCCTAAGGTAAAGTCATCTCTGATGGAGGATCGCAGGAATCATCACGTAGAGGGGTCCTTTCATCAGATTGGCTGGCCTAGCATTGACTAAGCTGTAGAATGGCCAATAGGGGGAAATAGGGGGAGGCAGCTTGATGGCCGAGGTCTCCAGGACTCTGAACAAATCAAAATCGTATTATGTGATCTCATCTAGTGTTAAATTCTGCTCTGTACTTCTAATATTTCTGTTGCACTATTATATTTTATAGAGGATTACTCGTGTTCTGTTCTGTGTATTGTGTTGTATTTATTCCCTTTTTTGATACCCACTGCATGTCTAACCTACCTGGAAAGGGGTCTCTCTTTGACCTGCCTTTCCCAAGGCTGGGCCTGTTTAAGCCCATTGCGGCACTCCTTGTGTGATTTTGGGCTATGCAAGAAATAAATTGTACTATAAAATCCTAATCCTAAAAGTGCAACGATTTTGTACAGCTATTTTATGTGATGTTTTTATGTCACATTTATAGTCATGCTTTAAATCGGGCTTATGTAAAAACCTACATATATATGTTTGGTATCATTCTTTTCAGAATTTGTCGAGCTTTCATGTGATGTTGTTAGATTTTCAGATTCCTATTCAATTTTTAAGTTATAAACTAAAAAATATCAATAACTCACTTCCCGCGAGACGAGACTAAACTAAGAGTGCTAAAAGATTTAATCAAGCCCATGACCAGAAATAAATGACAAACAGTAGGACAGGTACTGTACAGGCTTTTAAATATTCAAAGTGCAGCGCGAGATACAGATCACATGGCACAGCAGCAGCAGCAAGCCAGCAGCTGATCGAGCAAAGAGGAGAAAAAAAAAAACTGTATTTGTTTCCCATTGTATCACCGTTTAAAAGAGGGTTTCAGAGGAATGACCCCATGTCCTAGGGGTGCGTTCAGCCCCCCTCTTCACAACGTGAGCAGCAGAATTGCTGCAACTGGGGGTTGGGCGCCGAAGACGCCAGGAGGGCTTGCCCTCTAATGTGTAAAGTCTGAATACCTTCTGAATCCACTATATATATATATATATATATATATATATATAGTAAAGAATGACAAAACAGAACGCATAAAGTTTTTGGGTTGTGAGCCCCATATACTGTCGAAAAATAAGGCCTTTTGCAGTTTCACAGAAAAATAACTAATGAACCAAATACAAGACAAAAATGGAGGGTTGGAGGGACAGTTTTAAAGGGAGGGACCGGAAATCAGGCATGATGGCTGCTGGGTAGGAGTGGTGGTGCATGGGAAATTGACGTCTTCATCGCTGGACCAGAGGGAAGAAGGGAACCCGGAAGTGCTGTTTTCACTCCGGGCTGGTTTATGGCGGCGTCACTTCGTCTTTTCTATGAGACAAGAGAGAGAAAGGTTAGTAGGCCGCCTTCGTCCCCCGGCGGCTGTTCGGCAATGCACGTCGGATCCGTTAACTGCTCCCGATGCACTTGTGCGTGACAATATATATATATATATACAGTATATATATATATATATATATATATATATATATATATATATATATATATATATATATATATAGTGGATTCAGAAGGTATTCATATCCTTTCACTTTATGTACACTTTATTACCTTGTAGATTTAATTTTAAATGGACAATTGTGCATTTTTTGCCCATCAATTTACACTTAGTAGCCCATCTTGTCAAAGTGAATACACATTCTCAGAAAAGGTTTACAAATTTATTTAAACTCAAAAACTGAAATCTCTCCTTCCTAGAAGTATTCAGACCCTTTGCTGTGGCATGCCATATTGTGCTCAGGTGCATCCTGTTTGCTTTAATTTTCCTTGAGGTGTGTCATGAACCAGATTGGGGTCCACCTGTGGCAAAGTGAATTTACTGGACATCACTTAGAAAATTCAAACTGCATGTCAGGACAAAAAACAAGTCTGAGGAACTCTCTTTGTAAAATCTCCAAGATCAAACTGGGGTGAGACACTGAGTTCACCATCCAGTTATACCGGACTCTTCTGTGGAGATGGGAGAAACTATCTGAAGGACCGTAGCAGAACTCCTTAAATCAGGCATTTATCATACAGTAGCTAGATGGAAACCCCTTGATTACAAGGCATATGACAGCCTGCTAGGACTCTGAGACAATGTGGTGAAAGTTTCTCAGGTTCGGTGAGACACAAACTGAACTCTTTGAGCAGAACTCCAAGCATTATGCCAGACAAATGAAAGACATTGCTTATCACTTACCTAATAAAACTCCCAATGGTGAAGTATGGTGGTCGCATCATCATGCTGTGGGGGTGTTTCTTAATGGCAAGGACATTGAGACTGGTCAGAATTCAGGGAATGATAAATATAGCCAAATACAAAGAGGTCTTTGAAGAAAACTTGCTCCAGAGTGCATGTGACTTCAGAGTTGGATGGTGTTTCACCTTTCACTGCAACAATGACCCAAAGCATACAACCAAGACAGCACTGGGGAGAGTTTGGGAGACGTCTTTTGAGTGACCCAGCCTAGAGTTACACATGTGAAGAGACCTGAAGATGGCAATTTACGGACACTTCCCATACAAAGTAAAGAGCTTGAGAGGATCTGCCATGTAGAACGGGATAAAACTTAGGTGTGCAAAGCTAGTAGAGGGCAACTGAAGAAGACTCAGAGCTGTCATCACTTTCCAAGGCACTTCTACAAACTACTAAAGTAAAGATCTGAATACTTACATGAGAATGAGAGATTTCAGTTTTTGACTTTATGCAAAAAAACTGCAAACGGTTCTGAAAACAAGTTTTCACTTTGTCATTACGGGTCAATGGGCAAAAGTAGCAAATTTCTCCATTTAAAATGAAATCTCTAACACAATAAAGCGAAGGGGGTACTTTCTGAATCTACTGCAGGCCAACTCCTCACAAACATACTGCAGGCTGCAAAACTGGTTCTTGGTGCAACATGCTGTCACTGTAAGTGAATATTATATTTTAATTACACAGTTTCACAAGTAAAGGAAAAGAAAAAATGAAATTACATCATTCATTTCCTCATCACCTTGCATAAGAACACCACTAAAAGTGTAGTGCTTACATTAACAGTCTTTTTTTTTTTTGGTGAAAATCATCTTACACTTAAGGAGTACAAATAGGTCACCTGCACCGAATGGCCTTCTGCCAGAATCTTAATTGTCTATAAATCCTTGCCAAAGCAACACCCCACAGCACCCTTTATAACTGAAATAACTACTGCTGCTCTTCCTATTGCTCCAAGAACTCAGTAACAGTCAGGTTTACTTTAGACATCACCTTTCAATAGCTAACCCAAGGATATCATAATGTGATAACAGTCCTCCTTCTTCTCCTTCTTTCGGCTGCTCTTGTTAGTGGTTGCCACAGCAGATCATCTTCTTCCATATCTTTCTGTCCCCGTCATCTTGTTCTGTTACACCCATCACTTTCACGTCCTCTCTCACCATATCCATAAACCTCCTCTTAGGCCTTCCTCTTTTCCTTTTCCCTGGCAGCTCTATCTTTAGCATCCTTCTCCCAATATACCCCTCATCTCTCCTCTGCACATGTCCAAACCAACGCAATCTCGCCTCTCTGACTTTGTCTCCCAACTGTCCAACTTGAGCTGACCCTCTAATGTCCTCATTTCTAATCCTGTCCATCCTCATCACACCCAATGCAAATCTTAGCATCTTTTAACTTTGCCACCTCCAGCTCCATCCCCTGCTGTCTGGTCAGTGCCACCGTCTCCAACCCATATAACAAAGCTGGTCTCACTAACGTCCATGGTGACCTAAGCCCCGTTGAAATTACCCTGTTGCCGAAGAAGGACTCTGCCATGCTCCTTACTGATGTATGACACGTTGCTCCATCTTTCTGGAAGTAACCTTCTTTTAACTCACGATCATCCAGTAGATTCTGACATCTCTTGTCACGCTTGGGTCGCAGATCTGCACAGAAACACACAAGGTTGTAGAAAACAGGAACTTTATTCAAACACTTCAAACAAACATTTGTCTCTTTTTCAAAAGTTTAAACGTGC
This sequence comes from Polypterus senegalus, assembly GCF_016835505.1. Lineage (NCBI taxonomy): Eukaryota > Metazoa > Chordata > Cladistia > Polypteriformes > Polypteridae > Polypterus > Polypterus senegalus. Next base: position 13,608,684 of record NC_053160.1, read on the forward strand.
TCCGTGACAAGTCAGAGATGACAGTTCCGCCAGGAGCAGAGATTATCAGAGTGAGAAAAGCAAACAACAATTCCAAAACTGACAGGTGCCCGTACAGGCTTTTAAGTAAGCGGAGTACCGCACGAGAGGCTTATCACGTGACAGAGCCGCCAGTAAGGTAAGGAGCAATGTGAAGGTAGTCTCTCAACGTTTTTCAGGGGTTTTCCCAGGAACATCTGTATTCTCTGAGTGTGCGATCAGCCCCCCATCTCATACTCTTAAACAAACTGATGACCCAATAGGTTGGCACCCTGAAGACGCGCTGCTCAATACTGTACACCACCACACCAATGAGAAGTCGAGTGACTGAGTGAAGGGGTATGGGAGGTATGCACCCAGAAGTTTCAAAGGCAGGTTTTATAGGTTTTATCATTTAGAGATTTGTTCTCATTTTGACATTAAACAGTCATGTCATGTCATTTTCTAACCCACATAATCCAGACCAGGGTTGTGGGATAAGGGGGGCAGGCTCTTTGGTGGTCTGGATCTTATCCCATCTAGCATAAGGGTACAAGGCAGGAACAATGGTGCCACAGATAATTAATTATAACTTTTTAAATCTAAGTCAGAAGTATTCCTCTTTTTTATCTTTACGGAGTTTAAGCTTCTTTGTTCTCAGCTGACTGGATTTTAAGTTTTTTATCTTGAGCTCCCTCTAGTGGCTGTCAATATTATAGTATATTTTCTCACAGTTTTCTTACAGTTCTTCCAGCTGTGTCTGTCATTGTGTAACCCTCTTAAGACCCGAACAGGATCGCTGGGGGTGCTGGAGCCTAACCCGGGTAGCATAAGGGCACAAGGCAGGAACAAACCTAGACAGGGTACCAGTCCACTGCATGGCAAACACACACACAATTTAGAGGCACCAGTTCTTCAAACCTGTTGGCCTTTGGACAGTAGGAGGAAACAGGATCACCACACAGACATGGGGAGACCATGCAGACTTCATAAAGAGATGATGCAGGATGTGAACTCTGGTCTCCTTACTCTGAGACAGCAGCCCTACCACTGCACTTTTGTGCCACCTTCCCGGCTGTGTTTTATATAACAACGACATTTATTTCTATAGCACATTTTAATACAAACATTGTAGCTCAAAGTGCTTTACAAGATGAAGTAAAAAGGAAGTTAATACATCAAACATAAACAACAACAGTTAATATATGAGCCAACAACTCCAGGGATTGAGGTCCCGATGCTTGACCACTACGCCGCACGGTGTCTGATTTTGAACTATCTGCTGTAAATGTGGTCCTTAATGGTCAGAGATTTGCATGGCCACTAGTGACAACTTATCCAAATGGTGAAAAAACAGCAAACTAAAAGAGCTTACAAATCTAAATGCATTTTCTACAATAACTTCACACACTGTAGCAATGGTCTGCTTAAGCAACAATAGGAGTCATGACCACAAATGACATGACTATGACATACCAATGACATTTATTTCTATAGGACATTTTCATGCAAACATTATAGCGCAAAGTGTTTTACAAGATGAAATAAAAAGGAAGTTAATATATAAAACATAAACAAACAAGATAAGGCAGTGGTTCTCAAACTGTGCAGGGGGGCACGAAGTAACAAAAAGGGGGATGCGAAGATCTGAAAAAAAGAATCGAAAATGTGAAAAATACATCGATGGAAACCAAAACAAATGAACTTAAACCACATTCTGATAATGGAAAAATAAATATAGAGTTAGATAAATGTTAATAAAAGTTACATAGGTATAATAAAATATGCGTCTATGATATATCATTAATTAAAAAAGAACAAATTGGTATTAGTTGGCTTCTTTCAAAAAAACCTTAGGGGGGGCGCGATTAAAACTGTTATGAAAACTCGGGTTGCAAATACGTAAAGGTTGAGAAACGCTGAGATAAGACAATAATATTAGACAGTATGTAACAAAGAAAAAGGTAAAGTCAGATGGCCAGGAGGACAGAAGAAAAATCTCCAGTGATGGTGGAGAAAAAAAAAAAACAGTTCCAAGGCCAAAAGACCACCAAGCCCCCACTTTGAGGGCTCAGTTTATAACAGCTTATAACTCAGCTTCCTCTGTAAGGCTCCCAGATTGCCTGCACATGTCAGGTATGTTCCTGCCCTGAAAAAGTGAATTCAACAAATGCATGGATGGAGGCCATTGTTTCAATACATAAGGTCTTCTTCAGTTACTTTTGTTATCCTTTACACATTTTACATTGGGGTGGTAGCAAGGAGACCTCACTTCTCTGTGTGGAGTTTGCATGTTCTCCTTGTGTCTGTGAGGTGCTCAAGTTTCCTCCTACTGTCCAGACACCTACAGGTTAGGTGAAATGGTGACTCTAAGTTGTGTGTGTGCGTGTGTGTGTGTATGCACACTGTCCAGGGTTTGGAGACATCTATCAGTTCCAACGAGTGCAGAATGGAGCAGCCAGAATCTTAACAAGGAAAAAAGAAAAACCGAGCACATCACACCAGTCTTAGCGTCACTACACTGGTTACCTGTGTCTTTTAGAATTGACTTGAAAATACTGCTAATGGTTAACAAAGCCTTCAGTCATCTGCTCCATCCTATATTGTGGAATGCTTCTCTCCTTACACTCCAAATTGTAACCTTAGATCTTCAAATGAGCGTCTGCTTAGAATTCCAAGAGCTAAACTTAAAAGAAGTGGTGAGGCGGCCTTCTGCTGTTATGCACCTCAAATCTGAAATAGCTGACCGATAGAAATTCACCAGGCTAATACGGTGGAGCCCTTTAAAAAAACTGCTGAAAACTCATTACTTTACCGTGGCTTTCTCATAGCTTCATTTTAGTTTAACCCTGATATTCTGTATATGCATTGAATTTTCATTTTTATCATGGCTCTGCAGACCGAACTAACTTCTAGTTTCTCTGCTGGTCTTTTTCTGGTTTTCTGTGGTGCTGATCTGCGCCACCACCACCTGATTAATGCGCCATGCAGTCCCTACATTGATGGATTGAAGGCCAGAGGTCCACATGACCAGCACGTGAAGCCTGAAAGCCATGAGGACTGATTGAGATCATAGATGTTAGGTAGAATGCCGGGTGGTCTTGTGGCCTGGAAACCCTGCAGATTTTGGTTTTGCCTCCAGACATGTGGAGTTTATTGTTTTGTTTGACCATCGGACCTTATTCTATTCTTTGTTACTTAGCATTGCCTAATCTTATTTTTATGTTTTTCTTTTTTTTTTTTTCTTTCTTCATCTTGTAAAGTACTTTTGAGCTACACCACTTGTATGAAAGCGTGCAACAGAAATAAATGTTGTTGTTGTTGTTGCTCCTGCCTAATGCCCTGTGTTAGGTGGTATAGACTCCAGCACCCCCACACAATCCTGTTCAGGATAAAGCAGATTAGAAAATGACATGCTATGATAATTTGCATTGGAGTGACTGCTTTCTGACCTGAATACACCAAAGGTGTCTTTGACTCAGTGAAACTTGATCAGTCTGTTTGGGTCTTTTTGGTTTTGTAAACCGGATGTCTTCCATTAATCGTTGCTAAACTCAGCAGTGACATACAGTAGTCTGTAGTTACTCAATATTCTCAAATGCTCTCAAATTTCATATTCTACTCGCATGTGTCAAAAGCTGGTGTTCTTATGTTCTTCTGCTTATCCAATGTATTATTAACTGGCCTACCCACTTTCTGCTGTGGTTTCAGTTAATCATTTTCTGTGTAGAATACGACTGTCCTCCTCTCTAAGTAAAGCACTTTGAATGTGTATATATGTCTATAAAGGCAATGTCTTCATCCCAATAGGAAAACTTTATTTCTCAAATTTGATCTTTGATAGCTCATGAGACTTAAAAGAGATCCTCATTTATGTTTCATTTAAGAATCAACTTTTTCACAGATATTCCTCCTAAAACACCTTAGGAGAAATAGCTTTAGATATAAAGGAGACATGAGATACAACTGAGGTTGAAGGAGACAAAAATTAAGAATTTGACAAGCATATTTTGTGAGATCTCCTTCCTAGTCTTGATTTAATCTCTTTGAAGACTTCATATTGTTTACTTATTTTTGAACTAACGTCTTTACCCAAGGTGACTAGCAACATGTGAGATGTGATACATTATTTTTTTTTTTTTTTTGCAATTTGAGAACAGGCACATGAACTGACTTTCCTCTGGTCATACAGTATGGTGTCAGAAGTGGGATTGGAACCCATAACCTCAAGGTTTGAGGTCCAAAGTTTTAACCACTACACCTAATCTGATCTGATTGGTGCACACTAATATAAAATACAGCAACTAATAGTATTATTCAGTAGCAATCTCTGAGGATAAAAATCTGAGAAGCACTGAGACAAAAGAAAATGTGTGACCCGACATTTGCGCGATAGACATATGAGCGGCGACAAAATAGCGCCGATTAAAACGTGGCGTCAAAGTCGCGCAGACAAAATCGCAAAAGTTTCATTAAACATGAATTACTAGTTTAAAGCATATATAATAATGTTTATTTTAGAAGTCAATATTATGAGACGCGGCACGCAGATAGTCCTTAAGATCACGCCCTGCATATGTAGGAAGAATTGCAGCAAGACGTCTTGATAGCTGAGCGTATTTAGACTTGCTGGCTGCCTGAGTAATTCTGCTTTGTATACGACGCGTTATGCCAACCCTCGACTGAGTTATTTGTTCGCGGCATGCCGTCAGCAGTTATAACAGTTATAACCTAGCACATAATGTGTACATAATGCGCACGTACGCATCCCACTCTCTTGGCCTCTCTCGCGATTTTGTCGGCACGCATTTGTCGAAAACCAGTTAGCGGGTTTGTCGGCGCTCATTTGTCCGTCGCGGTTTTGTCGGGCGCATATGTCTATCGCGCTTTTGTCGGTGAACCAAGAAAATGTCTTCATTTTGTTTCTTTCTGACCTCATTGCTGTATAGAAGAAACCAAAAAGATATTAAGGAGATCTCATTTTTGATTTTTCATTCCCATGGGTCATCTTCTTCTTCTACTTTAGAACATTAGAACAATCGAGAGGAGAACAGGCCATTCAGCCCAACACAGCTCACCAGTCTATCCACTTAATTCTTCTAAAATAACATCAAGTCGAGTTTTGAAGGTCCCTAAAGTTCTCTTGTCCAACACACTACTTGGTAGCTTATTCCAGTTAGGCTGGAAAAAAAAATAAAAAATCTGAAAAAATGAACTGTGGTGGGCTGGCGCCCTGCCCGGGGTTTTGTTCCTGCCTTGTGCCCTGTGTTGGCTGGGATTGGCTCCAGCAGACCCTCGTGACCCTGTAGTTAGGACATAACGGGTTGGAATATGACTGACTGACTGATTGCAAAAGTGAATTCAGCAAATGCATGGATGGAGGTCAGTGTTTTGATACAGTATGTCTCCTTTAGTTAATTGTTTTTTTTTTTTGTTTTTTTTTATCTTTTACATTGGGGTGGCACAGTGGTACCAAGGAGACCTAATTTCCCAGGTTTGTGGAGTTTGCTTGTTCTCCTCGTGTCTGTGTGGTGCTCCAGGCCATTCAGCCCAACAAAACTTGCCAGTCTTATCCACTTAATTCTCCTAAAAAACGAAAAAAAAGCTGAGTTTTGAAAGTTCCTAAAGTCTTACTGTCCACCACACTACTTGGTCTCTTATTCCAAGTGTTTATTGTTCCTTGTGTAAAGAAAAACATCCTAATGTTTGTGTGAAATTTCCCCCTAACAAGTTTCCAATGTGTTTGTGATGATTCTGATTCCCTTCATAATAGTAAACACTTCAGTCATGCCACCTCTTAATCTTCTTTTGCTTCTTCTGCTTCGTCTTTTTCTGTGGAAGAACACAATTACATAGACATATACAAAATTGTGATGAATCAAAACAATATAAACAAAATAATTCATTCATTAAATAATTAGTAGTGGTTAAGGGTTTGGACTTCAGACACTGGGGTGACGGTTCAAATCCTGCCACTGACACTGTGTGACCTGCCTGTGCTCCAACTGGAAAATCAAAAGAAATGTAAGTCCATCCATTATCCAACCTGCTATATCCAAACTACAGGGTCACGGGGGTCTACTGGAGCCAATCCCAGCCAACACAGGGTGCAAGGCAGGAAACAAACCCCGGGCAAGGCACCAGCTCACCGCAGGAAATGTAAGTCTTCTTGAATAAAAGCATAAGCCATATAATAAGTAATAATAATAATAATAATAAAAACTGGAAAGGTTGTACAAAACATTGAATAAAGAAAACATTTAAAATATATATATACTGTATATATAAGCCAGGGAATAAATTCTGGCTAAAACACAACACCCACAAAATACACAGGATGTGGAACAAGAGCAAGACACAAATAGATACTAAACAATAATCAGATACATAAAAACAAGAGATGATGCATAAATGATCAAATAAATGAACAGAACAATGCTATTAAAACAAAGGGAAAACAATGAATGAAAATGAAAAAGAACAAAGAAGACAGAAAAAAGAATATTAAACATAAGCCGTTATGGAACTAAAAAGCAAGGGTCAAATTCCAAGGAATGCAAAGGTCAAAACAAGGAGCACAAAACCAGTAATCAAAATCAAGACACGATGGCGACACTTCAGTACAAAGTGAAGCTTCTGTTTTTACACAGCTGGGAGATTCCATCTACATCATCAGGTGGCCCCGCCTCCTATGCCTGGACAGATAAGCAGAACTGAAGCATCTAGTTGCAAGATACCTTTATTGTCACTGTATAATACAATGAAATATCGTTTGGAGCAAACCTATAGATGCCTTAGATATAAGTATATAAGAGTAGATAAACATTAAACTATGAGAAGCACAGTTACTATTAACACTTCTGAACATACACAGAGTAAAAGTAAAGGTAAATATGAAAGCACAAATAGAGAAATAATAAACGAAGTCACAGTGAAGATTCCAGTCAACGTAATGGTCGTGAGTTCCACATGAGTCAGGTATTAGCATAACAGCAAAGTAATTAAAAAACACAATATTTATTAAAAAAAAACAGTATGATATAAAGACTGCAAATAGAAGACAAAACTAAATACATAATTAAGCAAATATACAACGCATTATGGGGCAGCACGGTGGCAGCGCTGCTGCCTCGCATGCGTGGAGTTTGCATGTCCTCCCCGTGTCTGCATGGGTTTCCTCCCACAGTCCAAAGACATGCAGGTTAGGAGCATTGGTGATTCTAAATTGTCCCTAGTGTGTGCTTGGTGTGTGGGTGTGTGCCCTACGGTGGGCTGGCGCCCTGCCCGGGGTTTGTTTCCTGCATTGCGCTCTGTGTTGGCTCCAGCAGACCCCCGTGACCCTGTTGTTAGGATATAGCGGGTTGGATAATGGATGGATGGATGGGTGAATATCGCATGTTCTCCCCGTGTCTGCTTGGGTTTCCTCCCACAGTCCAAAGACATGCAGGTTAGGTTCATTGGTGATTCTAAATTGTCCCTAATGTGCGCTTGGTGTGTGGGTGTGTGTGTGTGCGCCCGCCCTGCGGTGGGCTGGCATCCTGCCCAGGGTTTGCAGTGCCAAATTCCAGTTTGGGGTACATTACATTGATTGGCAACCCTAAAATTTTTTTTTATTTTTATTACTATTTAATTTAATATTGTTTCTTTGTATCAGTATACTGCTGCTGGATTATGTGAATTTCCCCTTGGGATTAATAAAGTATCTATCTATCTATCTATCTATCTATCTATCTATCTATCTATCTATCTATCTATCTATGTATTATATAGTGCCTTTCTTCTATCTATCTATCTAAATTGGCCTGGCATTAGCAAGTATGGGTATGACCAAGAGAGTGCCCTGTTATATAGACTGGCATCCCCCATCCAGGGTTTATTTCTGGCTCCCCTCAACCTTAAATTGAATAGGCAGGTTCAGAAAATGCATGAGAGCTTCTTTGTTGACCTGCTGTTAGCTCTGACATGCTGTAACGATAATTATGCCCTGTGAAAGGTGCAATATGTGCGAATGATTCTTTCTTTTATAAGGAAGACGAAAGGTTAATTCTATCGTGTAGTTTGAGTGGCGGATTAAGAACCGGTCTCTTCCTGCAATTGTCTCCGCGAAATTGTTCTGTAATTATATCTGAGACAGAAGATGGATGAGTCACTCAGCGGGAAGGCGTGGCCGCCTCATGTCACTTAGGTGCCAGTATTTATTCCAGTGTCTCAGCCTACTTGGCAGCATTTGACTGAGCTCCTTTCATCAATTCATTACAAAGGAAACAGCCGCAGATCCTCCAATCTGTCCTTCACAATGAAGTACAGCAATCAAATTTTGATTACCTGCTGCATGGGCTTCTTGCAGATGGTAGTTGGAGTCATTCTTCTGGGTGTTGGTATTATTAAAATGTTCGATGAAGAGGATTCCTCCACCGTTGTTGGAATTGTTTGCTTATCAGCAGCTGCCTTTCTCGTTGTGACTTCTTTTGCTACATTCATTCTATTAAAAATCTCGATCATGAAAAGATGCCCAAGTGAGTCCCCAGAAGCAGCTGCCGAGTGTAAGGTGGCTCCCATGGCTCTTAATGGCGATGCCCTGCAAACTGAAGATCCTGCTTTTGTCATCGTAGCACCACCCTTGCCTTTCTACACAGAGAGGCCGCCACCATCGTACGAAGAAGCCATTTCAGGTAAATATCACCTATGAATATCTTCCAAAGGTAGATTATTTTTTAAAGTCTGGTGTCCAAAGCTAATATCTTACTTTGCTTTCTCATTCATTCTTTTGTAGTGGGCAATGTGGCCAGCTTGAGAAGTTCTGACGAGCCCGTTTATGTGCTCACGCATCTGACGTAGACGTCCAGATGGCACGTCCATGATCCGTCCATGTCCCGTTAGCCTTTACTGATGATGGGGATTGAGCATTAGAGCTAATGCCGTCTTGGTGACCCGTCTGCTTGAAAGGGATGGGAAAGACTGAAAAAACCTAGCATGGGAACTGCAGCTGTCCACGTTGTACGGAGTCTGGATGACCAGCATTCTGCTAGAGATGCAGTAGGATGGTACCATGTCAAGGCTTCGAGGAAAGGACATTGAGGGGTCCAGGTGAGGGTCCAGAACTGTGAACTGTTAATTATGCTTTGGTATGATCCTCATCTGGCATACGCTTCACCATCCAGGTGAGGTGGGAGCACTGAGGTCCTCTCATGTACTGCCTGGCACTTTTTATAATGCATACAGGGGACTCTGGGACATTCTCAGAGACCCTGCAGTTACACTGTATATATAATGTACATATACCCATAATACATTATGTTCATGTACTTTTGTTGCATGTCATTTTGTTTTTAAATTAATTGTTTTGTTTGCTATATTTTATAGCACGCAGGAATGTATGGTGGAAAGACATTTTTTAAGAATAAATTCAATTGAACGAATAATACTGCTCACCTCATCTTTAAATTGGGCTTTAACTGGGTTTGAGAATGTGGTAATAGTTTATAGCAGGTTTCCATCCATTATCCAACCCGCTATATCCTAACTACAGGGTCACGGGGGGTCTGCTGGAGCCATTCCCAGCCAACACAGGGCACAAGACAGGAAACAAACCCTGGGCAGGGCGCCAGCCCACCACAGGGCACACACACCAAGCACACACTAGGGACAATTTAGGATCGCCAGTCCACCTAACCTGCATGTCTTTGGACTCTTGGGAGGAAACCCACACAGACAAGGGGAGAACATGCAAACTCCATGTAGGGAGGACCCGGGAAGCGAACCCAGGTTGCCTAACTGCGAGGCAGCAGCGCTACCCACTGTGCCACTGTGCCGCCCACAGGTTTCCTAAATAGGTCATTAACAAATATTACAAAATTCTTCTCTGCATCTTTACAAATGAATTATTCATTAATGAATAAACATAACTGGGATTAAATTGCACCTGGTTTTTGTATTTGAGGTCTGCAACAGCAGAATACATTTCTTCTGCTCAGGATGAAACGTCATAATTATTCTTACATTTTACTAAATTAGTGAACAGCATTTTTTTACAGCTTCTAACAATTTTTTACCTTGCTATGTCTTTCAGGTAAATTTTGACCCCCATTGACTTTAATTGATTTTCAATTGTATTTAGCGTAATTTGGTTGTTTCTTAAATGATATCTTGCCAGCTCAGACACATAAAAGCTTTAAAGCAAATCACAGAAAGCAAAAAAACATTATTTTTGAAAATTTCGTATAGCTGCTACACATTTGAAATGCTGCCATGTTCTTCAGCTCGGTTTTGTCCCACCATGGACTTTCCTGGATTTTCTGCTCCATTTATGGTGGGTTATTGTTCAAAACCCATAAAAAAAAAACATCCTGAAAGTCATCTTGTCAGATCAGAAATGTCAAGTTTTTTGGTTGAACTTTACAAAAAGTAAGAATGTTTCCAGATGTCACATTTTTCTTTAATTGCTACGCGTTCCCATGTGTTTTGGATGAGTTTTGTCCCATCATTGGATTTCATGGATGTTTAGCTGCGGTTACACTAATTTGTTCACCACCCATAAAAACACCTTAATGTCATCTTGGAAGCTCACAAATGTAAAACTTTTTCCTAAAGTGCCCTTACTCTATGAAAAGCAAGAACGTTTCCACATGTCACATTTTTGTACAACTGTCGTATATATTGTAAACTGCCGTATTCATTGGGTTAATATTAACCGCACCATTGACTCCCATTAATTTGTAGTGATGTGTGAAACCATTTGACTTTTCTTATATTTCCCAAAATTCACAAAAAGTTTTAAAAGGTTAAACATCCCATAATGTATGTATATATATATATATATATATATATATATATATATATATATATATATATATATATATATATGTTACCGGCAAAGTATGAAAAGCCGGCATTCTATAGAATACCCAGGCATTGTATATAATGCCCGCCGTTTTTAGACAATGTATGAAATATGAGAATTATTACACATTTTTCCTACGCATTCTAGGCATTGTATAGAATGACAAATGCTATTTAGGCAAAGTATGAAAAAAGGTCCTGATAAGGCTATTATATAAATGACGCGCATTCCTCAAAAATACAATTGTTATACTGAAAAAAATAATGAGAGTGCCATTAAAAAAAAATATTCAAAATACGTAAAGAAAAATGAAAGTTGTACAAAACAAAATTTATGCCTTTCTTATTAAGGGAAACAAAATTTTCATATAAAAAATAAGAAATTAAAATTAACCTACTTATTGCAACATGGCAGGCTTGAATGACATTTTGAATTACATTTCATTACATTTTTCACGCAGACATTTCATATTTTGGCACTTTGTTTTACACATACATTTGACGAATCCTTGGCCGCTTCCACTGAACTGAGCAATTTCAACTGACCGGAGAGGAATTTCATGGTCAGGAATATCTTCAATTCTAAGCAGGTTCTTAGGGCATAAAGGGAATTGTGATCTCGCATATACTTGTTTTAAAATTCCTTCAGAAGTTCCAAGTCGGTAGAAACCATCCTCTGTCACACTCATTACAACTGCCAATATATTGCGCGAATCACCTTCATGGAGCACAGTAAAAAACTCATTTTTTGTTGAACACATTTAAGTAAAATTGCGTATTTTAACACTCCCGAACGAAACGCAAAGTGCAACTGACAAATTCTAAGCCTAAGGCGCGCGTTAAAAGTTACGTGCCTTGCCACTTGATATTCGAAACGAATCGGGGATGTATTTCATACTTTGCCGGTTTCTAGGAAATGTGTGCAATATGAATCGTTTCATACATTGCCGACTATAGTTTTGGGCATTAAATACAATGCCTAGGCATTCTATAGAATGCCGGATTCCAAACTTTGCCGGTAACATATATACTAGCTGAAATACCCAGCGTTGCTTGTTTGAGAAAAACTAAAAATAAAAATAAATTAACAAACAATAAACCTGGGTTCGCTTCTCGGGTCCCCCCTGCGTGGAGTTTGCATATTCTCCCCATGTCTGCATAGGTTTTCTGCGGTGGGCTGGCGCCCTGCCTGGGGTTTCTTAAGAAATTTCCTGCCTACGCCCTGTGTTGGCTGGGATTGGCTCCAGCAGACCCCCGTGACACTGTAGTTAGGATATAGCGGGTTGGATAAAGGATGGATGGATGGATGGATGGATGGATGTCCGGAACACAAAGAAATGTTTATGTTGTGTGCCTCTGCAGCACCTGCACGATCTGCGCTATGCACAGCACAATCTGTTGCCCAGAAGCAGCTGTGGGCATCACAACATTTTTTTTAAACAACACAGACCTACAAACACTCGGACTTGAAGTGAATGTCCGATGATATTGTTTAACATTATTTTTGCATACACGATGTTCTATCTTAACATCTGACGTCTTACACAGTCCAATAATAATGCAAACAACAACCACAATGATGATGACGCTAATAATAATAATCTTCAAACTGTAGCACAGAAGTACGCTATGGAAGTTTCCGTACAGAAGAGACAGACATGGCGAATACAAATTACACGATCAAAACGGCAACAGGACTGTAACTCTTGAGTGAATTGCTAGAAGCAGATTAACCCAAATCATGATCGTTTCCCAAATGGACATACATTACAACTTGTGTTAAAATTTAGCAAAAATCTTTTTCTGTCACTCCCTAACCACGTGTGAGATTCACTCTGGCCACGCTAAAGCAGCTGTGCTTTATTTTTATTTATTTATTTTTTTTGACAGGTATATTGCATTATTTGCATACACGAGCGTATGATAAATAGGAATTATGGGTAGAGATGATCATTATATTCTCAGTTTCACTGAATATTGTCATTGTGGTAACTTCTCAATTAATTTTATTATTTTAAGTCGACATGCAAATGTTATGGTAATGTCTTAGTTAAAAATAATAATAATAATAATATATATGTGTGTGTGTATTGTAACGTGTGAGTCCCGGTCTTGCACCCTAAAACACGAGGATGAGTCTCAGTATTCAGCTTAAAACAACAACAACAACATTTTTTTCTATAGCACATTTTAATACTAATGATGTAGCTCAAAATGCTCGTTACATGATGAAGAAAGAGAAAAAAGACAAAATAAATAAGAAAACTAGGGAACACTAATTAACATAGAATAAAAGTAAGGTCCAATGGCCAGGGAGGACAGAAAAAAAATGTAAAAAACTCCAGACGGCTGGAGAAAAAAATAAAATCTGCAGGGGTTCACATGGAAGAACTTGATGATGATGGTCATATGGACTTCTGGCCTTTAATCCAGTACTGTACAGACATCATGGAGCTTTGATCGGAATACTGGAAAAAGAACAGAAGGGGAAGTCGGGGTTAGTACAGATTTCAGAGCTACCATGAATGATAATGATAATTCAATGCAAATACAGAATATTAGGATTAAACTAAAATGAAGTTATGAAAAAGCCATGTTAAAGTAATGTGTTTTTATCAGTTTTTTAAAGAGCTCCACTGTATTAGCCTGGTGAATTTCTATCAGTAAGCTAATTCAGATTTGAGGTGCATAACAGCAGAAGGCCGCCTCACCACTTCTTTTAAGTTTAGCTCTTGAAATAATAAGCAGACACTCATTTGAAGATCTAAGGTTACGATTTGGAGTGTAAGGTGACAGGCACTCAGAGATATAGGATGGAGCAGATGATCGAAGGCTTTGTAAACCATAAGCAGTATTTTTAAAGTCAATTCTAAATGGCACGGGTAACCAGTGTAGTGACGCTAAGACTGGTGTGATGTGTTCAGATTTTCTTTTCCTAGTTAAGATTCTAGCAGCTCCATTGTAATAGCACTCGTTGTAATCGATTGACGTCTTTTTTTAGGTGGTCCTGAGAGGAGTGCATTACAGTAATCTAGCCCACTGAAAACAAAAGTGTGAACTCATTTTAAGTTAAGTTATAAGAGGTCTAGCTTTTGTTATATTTCTTAAGTGAAAAAATGCTGCCCTATAATCTGATTAATATGTGATTTAAAATTCAGGACAGAGTCAATAGTTACCCCTAAATTCTTTACCTCCGTCTTGACTTTTAATCCTAATGCATCAAGTTTATTTCTAATAACCTCATTATATCCATTTTTGCCAATCACTAAAATTTCTGATTTCTCCTTATGTAGTTTGAGAAACTAAATGGGAACATCACGGTTATTTATTGTAGCGACACCTACCACTCTCCAATACACAGACACAGCAATCCGACAGGGTCGTGGTCAGGCTAGTGGCTAAGTAATACTGTTCCTTGTATTTATAATGTTCCTAGCATCACCCATCGATGACAGATAGACAGATAGATAGATAGATAGATAGATAGATAGATAGATAGATAGATAGATAGATAGATAGATAGATAGATAGATAGATAGATAGATAGATAGATACTTTATTAATCTCAAGGGGAAATTCACATAATCCAGCAGCAGTATACTGATACAAAGAAACAATATTAAATTAAATAGTAATAAAAATGAAAAAAATTAAAATAAAATTAATGTTCGCATTTACTCCCCCGGGTGGAATTGAAGAGTCGCATAGTGTGGGGGAGGAACGATCTCCTCAGTCTGTCAGTGGAGCAGGACGGTGACAAAAGTCTGTCACTGAAGCTACTCCTCTGCCTGGAGATGACACTGTTCAGTGGATGCAGTGGATTCTTCATGATTGACAGGAGTTTGCTTAGTGCCCGTCGCTCTGCCACAGATGTTAAACTGTCCAACTTTAATCCTACAATAGAGCCTGCCTTCTTAACAAGTTTGTCCAGGCGTGAGGCGTCTTTCATCTTTATGCTGCCACCCCAGCACACCACCGCGTAGAAGAGGGCACTCGCCACAACCGTCTGGTAGAACATCTGCAGCATCTTACTGCAGATGTTGAAGGATGCCAACCTTCTCAGAAAGTCTAGTCTGCTCTGACCTTTCTTACATAGAGCATCAGTATTGGCAGTCCAGTCCAATTTGTCATCCAGCTGCACTCCCAGGTATTTAAAGGTCTGCACCCTCTGCACACAGTCACCTCTGATGATCACAGGGTCCATGAGGGGCCTGGGCCTCCTAAAATCCACCAGGAGCTCCTTGGTCTTGCTGGTGTTCAGGTGTAAGTGGTTTGAGTCACACCATTTAACAAAGTCATTGATTAGCTCCTATACTCCTCCTCCTGCCCACTCCTGATGCAGCCCACAATAGCAGTGTCATCAGCAAACTTTTGCACGTGGCAGGACTCCGAGTCATATTGGAAGTCTGATGTATATAGATTGAACAGGACCGGAGAAAGTACAGTCCCTGCAGCGCCCTGTATTGCTGCACACAATGTCAGACCTGCAGTTCCCAAGACGCACATATTGAGGTCTGTCTGTAAGATAGTCCACAATCCATGCCACAAGGTGTGAATCTACTCCCATCTCAGTCAGCTTATCCCTAAGGAGCAGAGGTTGGATGGTGTTGAAGGCGCTAGAGAAGTCCAAAACATAATTCTTACAGCACCACTGCCTCTGTCCAGGTGGGAGAGGGATCAATGAAGCATATAGATGATGGCATCCTCCGCTCCCACCTTCTCCTGGTATGCGAACTGCAGAGAGTCGAGGGCGTGGCGGACCTGTGGCCTCAGGTGGTGAAGCAGCAGCCGCTCCATGGTCTTCATCAGATGTGACGTCAGAGCAACAGGCTGGAAGTCATTCAGCTCACTAGGACGTGATACCTTTGGGACAGGAGTGATACAAGATGTTTTCCAAAGCTTGTGTTCCAGGCTCAGGTTGAAGATGCGCTGTAGAGGACTCCCCAGTTCCAACGCACAGGCCTTCAGCAATTGTGGTGATACACCATCTGGACCCACTGCTTTGCTGGCACAAAGTCTTTTCAGCTCTCTGCTCACATATAGCGTGAGCTCAATCAGCTCGGATTTGCTTTGCAAAGATAAACTGTCTTTCACAGACGTGGTGATCGCGCTTGGGCTCTTTGGTGTGTCGTCCCGTTGTAGGGGATTGAGTCCCAAAAGAGTTTAGAAACCTTACAATATATAAACTATTACCATCATCAAAGAGCCCAGGTTTAGCTGGTGGTTTAAATAGATAACTGTAGCTCACTCTCTTCTTGTAGCAATGATTTATGTGTTTCATGGCTTTCTTTAGATCAGTGCTTCCCAGACTCGGTCCTGGGGACCCCCTCTGGCTGCAGGTTTTGTTCCAACCAGATTCCTAATCAGTGACAACACTGATCTCATTTAATTAGCTGGTATTTTTTCTCTCTTATTCTACAATCAGAAAAGCACAGCAGCATGATTTTTTACCTTTATAAGACATTTAGGAATATTTCTGCTTATGCTATCAGATTTAAATGCTTCACTCTCTTTTGTTGATTTCATTATATTTTGCTCTTTCTCTGTACAGTTTTCCTCTTTGCTGTATCTTAATAATGACAATTAAAATGAGTAGAGTAGACATTCAGGCAAACAACACGGTAAAATCAAAGGCTGCAACTACTTTAGCATCAGACTCATTAATTAGTATATAATGGATTCATTAAACAATTAGAACACCTGGAAAAACAGAATGAAAATCAAGATGAAAATATTGTTAAAAAGGAAAAAATAATACATTATTCCCATATAACTGCTTACATTTTAATATTTTATATTTTTACTAAACTTAACTTTTCTAATTTCTATATTGTTCCCAAAACACAGAACTTGGGAAATAAAAGTTCACTTAATTAGCCCAGGAGTCCAATTCAAAACAGAAGCTGGTTGGAACAAAATCAGCAGCTGCTGGGGGTCCCCAGGACCGAGTTTGAGAACCACTGCTCAAGATAAACTTTAAATGCGATAAATAAAGATCACTAATACAGTTCACTTCCTACCTAATTTTCTTGTATGTCACCCCTTACCAGCATATTTTACTACAGCATAGTCATCCAAACAGCCGTTGCTATAACTTGACATTCTCATATTGTGAAGTTGAGGTCCCCAGTCCTCTCTCCAGGATTCAATGTACAGGTCTGGCCTTGATGATTCCTCTCAAAGCAAAGAGGGTGGCAGGGCACCATGTAGAACTTCACCTAGGACAGCAAAAATCCTATAACCGGCTGAGAGAGTCGCCATCAAAGGCGGCAAGCATGAAACAGGACAGAAGGTGTGAAAGGCACCTCGAAAATAATGACAGAGTCTGAGAAGGAGGATTTAGGGGAACGCATTCAAGAGAGGGAGAAGAGCCAGTTAAGGGATGTTCACACGCAAATACAGAGGAAAGGTGCTTGAAGTTACACGTAGGATGAGAGATAGCAAGTCTTTTAATTATTCTGTTACCTGTTGTCAGAACGAAAGGAAAAAAGCCACAAAAGGGTTTGGGGTAGCCATCCCGTATATATTGTACGCTGGTCGCTGGCAAGGCAAAGAAAAGAATTTTAACTGAGTTCAACATGGAACTGACATACATGTGACAAAATGGTGGTTTTCAAGACTGGCAGAGGAAATGTGGTCATCAGGGCCAGAACCAGAAGTGACGTCTTCAGAAACCGAATCGGGGCCAGGCAAGATTTCCTGTAACTGGTCTGAAGGAGAAAATAGAAAGGGTTAATGTACTTCGCCATCCCTGGTCCGCATGGCATTACCCTCATTCGAACCCTTTAGCTGCTTCCCATGTTCACGTGTGTACCACTGTCTTCAAAAGGTACCATGGCTACAACAACAACAACATTTATTTATAAAGCACATTTTCATACAAACAGTAGCTCAAAGTGCTTTACATAATGAAGAATAGAAAAATAAGACACAGTAAGAAAATAAAATTAGTCAACAAAAATTAACATAGAATAAGAGTAAGGTCCAATGGCCAGGGGACAGAAAAAAAAAAAACTCCAGACGGCTGGAGAAAAAAATAAAATCTGTAGGATTCCAGACCATGAGACCGCCCAGTCCCTCTGGGCATTCTACCAAACATAAGTGAAACAGTCCTCTTTGGATTTAGGGTTTTCACGGAAGGGCTTGATGATGATGGTTACGTAGACTTCTGGCTTTTAATCCATCCATCATTGTTGATATATATATATATATATATATATATATATATATATATATATATATATATATATATATATATATATATATATATATATATAAAGATGCATCTCTTTGTGATTAATGCTACCTTTATTAAAAACAAGTCTCAAGGAGCATTGCACTAAAAATTCCTGACCTAGGACATATCAGATTGCTCAGTTTGCTCTCACCGCAGACTTTCATATCTCTTTCTGTATGACTGATTTTGAACAATGGAAGTAAATGAACATTAAGCAATATGTTCTTTTACAAACAGGAAGTTCTAATCTTTTGACTGATGGCAACACTAAATTCATTCTCTTATGTTCTGAAAACAAATATTCATTTTGCTGTGGGCACAATGAATAACGAATGCATCATACAGATGAAAAAGGGAAAGTACCTGTCATTCAAACGATCAGAACAGAAATCACTCTGCCTTACAGACTTTGCTCTCTTGGTTTGAACAATCGACCTAAAAAAGATGTCTTTACTCAAGGACGACTTGCACCATTTACACATATTGCACAGAGACCCAACTGGGAGTTGAATCCCAGTAAATTATTACATGTAGGAAGTATAAATGTGAGGTTTGAATACACAATGGGAGGTCTGAAAATCGAAAGTACAACTTCTGAGAAGGACTTAGGAATCAAAGTGGACTCAACATTTTCAACTGCCAGAAAGTGTTCAGGAAACATTATGGAGGCTAAGAGAATTTCAGGTTATATAGCGCCTTGATGTGTGAAGTAAATGACCAAGGAGGTTATGCTCAAGCTTAAAGGAGCCAAGCCTTTTTAGTTTGAGGAATAAGAGATTAAGAGGAGACCTGACTGAAGTGTTTAAAATTATGAAGGGAATCAGTCCAGTGGATCGAGGCGGGTTGGGTCAGGTTGGGGAGCATGCACTGGTACAGCACGATGCTGCAACCACTACACGAAAAAAAGCTGGGAATCCCGGGTTGGCAAACCCCTGGGCAGACATGTGGTCCAGTCCCACTCTTCAGAAGTGACCATGTACATTATCCTCCACAGCCAGGTGTTACATGGGTGTTGAGCTGCTCGGGTCCTCAACAATAAGGGTCTTGCAAATTAGATCACTCTCAGGGAATCACGCCACATGGCTGTAGTGCTGTAACTGATGCCACCTCATAATGCAGATAATGTGCCTCATTCGGGATTCCATGAGCAACGCAAAGTCAAACCAACAGTACCCAAGGATTCTCCAAAGAGACACAGTACCAAAGTAGTCCAGTCTTCATCTCAGGTCAGTGGTTAGCATTCATGTTTCGCAACCATATAACAAAACAGGAAGCACCAGGACTTAGACCTTCGTCCTTTTGTAGTCATATTGTGAGCACCACACACTCCTTTCCTGCAACCTCATGACCCCCCATGCTCTCCCAATCTGTCTACTGATTTCATGGGAACAGGGTTGTCGGGCTCTGCTGGAACCTATCCCAGCTGGCATAGGGTGCAAGTCAGAAAACAGACCCTGGACAGGGTGCCAATCCATCGCACATCCACCAAGCACACACTAGGGTCAGTTTAGGAAAGGCCCATCCACTTCATCAGAATGTCTTTGGACTGTGGGAGGAAATCGGAACACCTGGAGGAAAACATTCAAACTCCATCCAGGGAGGACCTGGGACGCAAAACCAGATCTCCTTACTGGGAAACAGCAATGTAGAGGATTTGTGGAATGGAAGAAGTTTGGAACCACCAGAACTCTTCCTGAGCAATCAGGGAAGCAGAGCCTTGAACAGGGATGTGACCAAGACCCAACTGCCACTCTAACAAAGCTTCAGAAGTCATCTGCTGAGATGGAAAAACCCATCTGAAGGTCCATCAGAAACTCCAGATGACAGAGAAGCCTTTTCTGGCAGTTCCTTAGAGTGGCACCCGGGCTTCCCGTCGCAACTACATAAAAAGGGCTGTAGCTGTTAACAACTGATTCCACCAAGAAGTAGGAAAATCTTGTCTATTTATGAAGATGGCCATTAGGAGATGTCAGAGGCCTCAAACCCTAGACAACCACTACACAGACACAATTCCTGGGTTGAAATAAACTTTTTTTTATTTTCGGCAAACTTTTTTTACAAAGACTTCTTGGCACAATAAAGCAATATTCTTTTCCTTCTTCCTTTATCTTCCTTTCCTACCCATGCAAACTTTATCTTAATCTTCTCTTGACTCCAACACTACTGGGCAAGATGGAGGACTCCTTTTCAGGCCTTTTGCACGAACAATGCTGGGATGTCAGCATTGTAGCCAGACAAAATTCCACTTAAAATGGAATCCCCACCTGATAGGGGAGTCTCCTCTCAACAGCTCCCTTCAGTGGCACCTGTGGACCCCCAACAGGACTGCAATGCAGAACTAAACTCCCATCAGCCCTGTAAAGTGCTCAAATGGAAGCAGCATCAGAGGGCTGTTGTCACCTGGTGTAATGGGGGCGCACATGACCCTGGGAGGCAGTCTCACTCCATCCTTCAATCATATTGACTTCTCGACCAGGGAACACCAATCACCACAGTGGTGACACCCATCCATTCATTCTGTCTATCCATTATGGTGGCTGGGAAAGGAAACCCCATTCATCCCTACTTTGCTTTACACGCTGTGCCAGGTAAGTGGGCCTAATAAAGTGGCCACTGATTATCATTTAACAGATTTTTTTTATTTTTTGTTCTCACCTTTTCAATCAGCAGTGCGAGAAAACCCCTCTTAGACCTCCTGGGCACAGCCATCGACAGTGTGTCTGTCTGCGGAGAGAGTTTCGACCTCATCAAGAGGTTTACTTACCTCAGCAGTGACATTCATGTCTCTGGTGACTCTTCCTATGAATTCAGTAGATGGATTGGGAGAGCATGGGGGGTCATGAGGTCACCACAGGGGTGTGTGGTGCTCCCAATATCTTTGCAAAAGGATGAAGGTCCAAGTCTTTATAGTCCCTATATGGTTGCAAGATATGGACGCTATCCAGTGACCTGAAATGAAAACTGGACTCCTTCTGTACTGTGTCTATTCGAAGAATCCTTGGGTACCATTGGTTTGACTTTGTGTTGAATGAGTGGTTGCACATTACCTGCATTGTAAGGAAGGGTCAGTTACAGCACATGTGGCGCAATTCCTTGAAAATGATCCGGCTCACAGGATCCTCATTGTTGAGGACCCAAAGTGCTGGACCAGGCCAAGGGGACATCCACGTAATACCTGGCTGCAGCAGATAAATGGAAAACACCAGGTTCGGACTGGACCTTGAGCTGTTTATTCAAGTGGTGGGTGCAGCAATGTGCTGTACCAGTGCATGCTCCCCAACCTGACCTGACCTGACTAAACCCAAAAAACTCTCATTTTAATGCCATTTTAGGACCATATTTTTGTGCAGGAAATTACAACCTTATAGGTAAAGAGAAAGTTTTTCAGCAAAATAATCAGAGGGATTGAAGTTGTGCATACCACATCAACCAACCCCAGTAACTCATCCTCTAATGGGATATGAGGGGTCAAAGGTACTCTTTTTCAAAAAAAGAATGTCAGCAGTCATACCACCTGTGCCTCAGAACAGGGTATCCACCGGGAGCTGAGGACGTTCGGGCCCGACCAGTACTTGGATGGGAGACCATCTAGGAAAAGCTTGGGTGGCTGCTGCAAAAGGTGTTTGTGAGGCCAGCAAGGGGATCTTACCATGTGGTCTGAATGTGGACCCCAGTGACTCCAGTGCAGTGACAGGGACACTGTGCTGTAAAAATGGAGCCATCCTTTGAATGAGATGTAAAGCTGAGATGCTGGTTCTCTGTGGCCATTAAGGATCCCTGGGCATCTTTTGAAAAGAGCATGTCCTGGCTAAATTGCCCCCCATTGCCAATTCATTCTGGGCCCCTTAATCACCTCCTGTCTCTTACAGGATAACTCTTTCAGTGCTCTACCATATAATGGTTAATGTGCGGTGAGCATACTGGTGCCATAATGGTTGCCACCACATTCCAGGTGGGTGCTACTCTTTGGTGGTGGTTAAAGTGGCTCCCTATGTCTAAGCACTTTGAGCAGTGAGAAAGTGCTATATACTGTAAATGTAATTAATTATTGTTATTTATTATCACTGGTGGTGATTGAAGTGTTTCCCCCCTCTCTATGTAAAGTGCTTTCAGTAGCGAGAAAAGTATTATATAAATGTAGTCAGTTATTATTAGAACTTCAAAGAAAATTGAAATTGGTAGTAAAGGCACGTGGAGTGTCGTTTTATGTTATTTCAGGGTGGCTGTTCACGATTATGACAATATTTACGATAATTGTTTAAGAGCTGCTCTTAATGGTGATGGTTAGAAATGACAAATTTCAAACATAAGCACGTGGGGTATCATTTTAAACTATTTCAAGGTCAAGGATTATGAAAATGATGTTATTTTCGATTTTGGGGTCTAGCCTTCAATGGACTTCCTTCTGAAGGTGAAAATTACAAAAACCTCCTATCGAAATCGAGTCTATTTAGGCTTTAAACATTTAAACTGAAGCACGCGTTTTAATGTTTCAAATATCTGACACAACTATTCTTGTTAATTATGTACTCTGACCTCTTGAAGTAAATCATTACATTTCTTATGAATGTCCTGCAACCTGTAGGGGGCACCACTGAGCCACCAAACCCTCCAACACCAATGTTCATTTTGAAATACCATTTTGAAATATCTGCACAATATACAATTATCTATGTATTTATTTATTGACTGATTGATTGATTGATTGGTTGATTGATTAATCAATTGATTAGCTATATTATTTGTCCTGGGAGTCTGTATTCTTGTTTTTTATGTTTCTGCTGCTGTATGCATCAGAATTTCCCCATGGGATTATTCTAATCTAAATAATGGGTTTAAATAATAATTTATTTTAACAAACACCTTCACAAGTTATTCACAAACACAGCACGGGCACAATTCCTCCTTCTCTTTCTTCCTTTCTCCTTTAATCTCCTTTCAATTCTCCCATGTGATTATTGTCCAGTTCCTCTCCCGACTCTGGCTCACCAGGATGAAGCTGAGTGGCTTCCTTTATGCCAGACCCAGGAGTACGTCCAGTGTTACTTCACTACTGGTTTGGTCAGGCAGAAGTTCCTTAAAATGTGGATGGTCTGTCCCTGCAGCTCCCTGTGTTGGCGCCCATGGAACCCAGCAGTGCTGTCTAACAGGACTGCAATTCCCAGCCTACCCTGTGGGTATCCATGCAGGCACCGTAGCCCAGGAAGACTGCCACCTATTGTATTGGAGGGAGAAAACAGTCTCTGCAATTGTTCTCTCCCTGTCCTTCCATTAATATAGCCTCCCGGACCAGTAAGAAGCCTTGAATCATCCTGGCTGGAACACCATCCCATACCTGGTGTCCATGACAGCCCCAAATTAGGATGGCTTATGCTAATTTGAGTTTTTTAATTTAAATAAAATATATTATTATTATTATTAGCAGTAATGGTGCACTGCACACATGATAACGTGCAGTGAATACACTTGACTTGAGCATTCCTAGTCTTCATCCTCTCTCTCTGTACGTTTATCATTCGTTTGTTCAGAGGTTGATGCGCTTGCTGCTTCCTGAGCAGCTCTTCTTTTCTCCACTCTAGCAGCCCGCTTCTTCTCTTCTTTTCTCTACATCTTTTCACATTAAAACTGATTAAATAAGTGCTTGTGTTGCAATTATTTAATATGTTTTCTTTCATTTTTCACTTAAGCTGGCACTTAAGTTTTCAATCTGCCTCAAGAATGATTTAAGATATGAAGAGGTAGGGGAAGTGACGGCGAAGGTTGTAGGGATGAGAACGGCACATGACATCCCTTCTGGCTGCTGCCGAGAGTTGATTCTACAATAAAATAACATTAAAAATAAAAAGAGGGATAACCTTGGAGGTCAATCATCACCCCTAAAGTGGACAGTAGACATCATGTAGTATATGTGTACCAAATTTCAGGTCAACAGTTCAAACGGATTGTGAGATACAGGTGATTTAAAATCCTGGACAGACAAACAAACAGCCATATATCTTTATATATAAAGATTATTATTACTTTCCTAAAATCATGGGCAGATGTCATCTGATGAACCCAGATATGTTTGCTTATATATTTATTACCAAGCTGTGACAGCAGTTCTTATGATTGTTGGTATCCTCCTTTGTTCTTTGCCCAAAGCAGTCATCCTCATTGTCACATTCACTGCTAATATTCTTGGAATTCTTTTTGACAGCTTCTGTCACTGCATTTTTAACATGTAGATTAACAAAAGTAGTGCAACCTGCCAATGACAGCATTATTAAGTCACGTTGCATAACTTCCAGTTTCTCATGGCCATATTTAAGAAAGTTCAAGAGCAGCACTGCATGCTATTTTGAAACATTTTTCAGCGTATTCTGTGCTTAAGCCTGGATTTACTTATTTGGTTTTGAGTCTTATTTAGCCGAAGACCAAATATCTGAGACATCAGTTAGTGAAGAGCACCTCCAAATCTGACCATGATTCCATCTTTTGCTAAAAAGAAAAACATCCACCAGATTTGTTCTATGAAATTCTAGTAATGAAGATTGAAATCCAAGTACTTCATTCCTGAATCAACAACTATGCACAATATCCCATTTTGCCACACTACTGCCCATATTTTCTGCTCCATACAAACAATATTTGATTTATCTGTTTTTTCTGTCCTTCCTTAACCTGACGTAAAAGATTTAACAGATTAACCAAAGCTTAAGAAGTTTGGAACCACCAGGACTCTTTCTAAAGTTGGCCCGTCCAGCCAAAATAAGTCAAAAGGGAAGATGGGCTTTAATCAGGAAGGTGGCCATGAAAACAATGGGCGCTCTAATCGAGTATCAAAAATCATCTGCTGAGATGGGAGAACCAGGGCTGGATTTACACATTTCTACTCCCTAGGCCAAAGCACATAATTCTGCACCCTTCCTGCACTCAAAAGGTTGATTTATAATTTTCAATTTAATATGTGATCGTTTATTTTTGA
This sequence comes from Polypterus senegalus, assembly GCF_016835505.1. Taxonomy (NCBI): domain Eukaryota; kingdom Metazoa; phylum Chordata; class Cladistia; order Polypteriformes; family Polypteridae; genus Polypterus; species Polypterus senegalus. The sequence goes on from NC_053160.1 coordinate 13,633,724, forward strand.
AACATATAAGTTAATGCAATCTTTATAATCTTTGAACAAGTCAAGTCAAGTTGGGGAGCATGCCGTGGTACAGTGCACTGCCGCAACCACTACACGACAAAACAACTCTATCTGCCACAGCCAGGTGTTTCGTGGGCGACCGCTTGGCCTGGTCCAGCCACTTGGGTCCCCAACAATAAGGATCTTACGAGCTGGATCACCTTCGGGGGAAATGCGCCACATGGCCATAGTGCCATAACTGACGCTCCCTCACAATGCAGGCAATGTGCCTCATTTGGGACTCCATGAATGCACCCCTTTCCAGCGACCTCATGATCCCCTCATGCTCCCCCAATCCATCTTCTGACTTGTTGCTAACAGGATACAGCAAAACGGAATTATCTAATGAGTGACCAAGTCCACTAAGCTCACTGGCAGTCCATCAGCTCCACTGAACCATACATACGTGACTTCAAACTCAAACTAGATAGATAGATAGATAGATAGATAGATAGATAGATAGATAGATAGATGTGAAGGCACTATAGATAGATAGATAGATAGATAGATAGATAGATAGATAGATAGATAGATGAAGCACTATAGATAGATGATAGATAGATAGATATAGATAGATAGATAGATAGATAGATAGATAGATAGATAGATAGATAGATAGATAGATAGATAGATAGATAGATAGATAGATGTGAAGGCACAATAGATAGATAGATAGATAGATAGATAGATAGATAGATAGATAGATAGATAGATAGATAGATAGATAGATAGATAGATAGATAGATAGATAGATAGATAGATAGATAGATAGATAGATAGATAGAAAAGGCACTATATAATAGATAGATAGATAGATAGATAGATAGATAGATAGATAGATAGATAGATAGATAGATAGATAGATAGATAGAAAAGGCACTATATAATAGATAGATAGATAGATAGATAGATACTTTATTAATCCCAACGGGAAATTCACATAATCCAGCAGCAGTATACTGATACAAAAACAATATTAAATTAAAGAGTAATAAAAATGCATGTAAAAACAGACAATAACTTTGAATAATGTAATCATTTACTCCCCCGAGTGGAATTGAAGAGTCGCATAGTGTGGGGGAGGAACGATCTCCTCAGTCTGTCAGTGGAGCAGGACGGTGACAAAAGTCTGTCACTGAAGCTACTCCTCTGCCTGGAGATGACACTGTGCTGTGGATGCAGTGGATTCTCCATGATTGACAGGAGTTTGCTTAGCACCCGTCGCTCTGCTACAAATGTTAAACTGTTCAGCTTTATTCCTGCAATAGAGCCTGCCTTTCTAACAAGTTTGTCCAGGCGTGAGACGTCCTTCTTCTATATGCTGCCTCCCCAGCACACCACCGCGAAGAAGAGGGCACTCTCCACAACCGTCTGGTAGATCATCTGCAGCATCTTATTGGCATGGGGCAAATTCAAAGGTTCTTAGGTTGTTGAAACAATGGGATAGGTTAGGATTTCGAAATGACATATTGTACAGAGTGATTAAAGACCCTGTGCAGGATAAGAAGAAAGTTCAGTATGTTCTTCCTTATTCGTTGATGGAGAAAGCACTATCTGGCATTCATGATCTGGCAGGACATCAGGGACAGGTTTGAACACAGACAGCGTTTTTTCTGGCCTGATATGGAAAATGACATCAAAGTCTGTGTGAAATGCTGTCAGAGATGTGTTTTTGACAAGTCCCCTGAGCCTGTTGCACGAGCACCATTAGAGAGTATCAAGACTTCTGCTCCTATGGAGTTGGTTTGCCTTGAAGATCACAAGCAAAGATCTGTGGATGTCCTTGTGGTTACAGACCATTTCACAAAACTGGCTCATGCATTTCCCTGTGCTAACCAAACATCAAAGCAAATTGCTAAAAAACTTTGGGATAATGTATTTTGTGTTTATGGGTTTCTTGAAAGGATACACACTGATCAGGGTGCAAATTTTGAGAGTGAAATAATAGCTGAATTGCTTCATTTGTCAGGAGTATCTAAGTCACACACAACTGCATACCACCCCATGGGGAATGGAGATGCAGAACGGTTCAATCGCACACTTGGAAACATGCTTCGTACCCTTCGTTCCTCTACAAGAAAAACACTTATGGCCTCAGCAGATTCAGACATTAACTTTTGCCTACAATGTTACAGTGCATTAAACAACAGGATATGCTCCATTTTTCCTTAAGTGTGGTCGTGTTCTGAGACTACCTGGGGATGTTATGTTCAGTTTTGCAGGACCCTGTTGTAGTTGATTATAGTACATACAGTTAGGTCCATAAATATTTGGACAGAGACAACTTTTTTCTAATTTTGGTTCTGTACATTACCACAATAATTTTTAAATGAAACAACTCAGATGCAGTTGAAGTGCAGACTTTCAGCTTTAATTCAGTGGGTTGAACAAAACGATTGCATAAAAATGTGAGGATTTTTTTGAACACAATCCCTTCATTTCAGGGGCTCAAAAGTAATTGAACAAATTAAATAACTGGAAATAAAATGTTCATTTCTAATACTTGGTTGAAAACCCTTTCCTGGCAATGACAGCTTGAAGTCTTGAACTCATGGACGTCACCAGATGCTGTTTTTCCTCCTTTATAAGGCTCTGCCAGGCCTTTACTGCAGCGGGTTTCAGTTTGTGGGCCTTTCTGTCCGAAGTTTAGTCTTCAACAAGTGAAATGCCCGCTCAATTGGGTTAAGATCAGGTGACTAACTTGGCCATTCAAGAATTTTCCACTTCTTTGCTTTAATAAACTAATGGGTTGCTTTGGCTGTATGTTTTGGGTCATTGTCCATCTGTATCACAAAAAGCCGCCCAATCAATTTGACGTCATTTAGCTGGATTTGAGCAGACAGTATGTCTCAGAACACCTCAGAATTCATTCGGCTGCTTCTGTCCTGTGTCACTTCATCAATAAACACGAGTGTCCCAGTGCCACTGGCAGCCATGCATGCCCAAGCCATCACACTGCCTGCCTCCACCGTGTTTTACAGATGGTGTGCTACGCTTTGGATAATGAGCTGTTCCACACCTTCTCCATACTTTTTTCTTGCCATCATTCTGGTAGAGGTTGATCTTGGTTTCATCTGTCCAAAGAATGTTTTTCCAGAACTGTGCTGGCTTTTTAGATGTTCTTTAGCAAAGTCCAATCTAGCCTTTCTATTCTTGAGGCTTATGAGTGGCTGGCACCTTGCAGTGTACCCTCTGTATTTACTTTCATGCAGTCTTCTCTTTATAGTAGACTTGGATATCGATCGCCACCCCTGGAGAGTGTTGTTCACTTGGTTGGCTGTTGTGAAGGGGTTTCTCTTCACCATGGAAATGATTCTGCATCATCCACCACTGTTGTCTTCCGTGGACGTCCAGGTCTTTTCGCGTTGCTGAGTTCACCAGTGATTGCTTTCTTTCTCAGGATGTACCAAGATGTAGATTTTGCCACTCGTAATATTGTAGTCAATTTCTTGGATGGGTTTTTTCTGTTTTCGCAGCTTAAGGATGGCTTCTTTCACCTGCATGGAGAGCTCCTTTGACCGCATGTTGTCTGTTCACAGCAAAATCTTCCACATGCAAGCACCACACCTCAAATCAACTCCAGGCCTTTTATCTGCTTAACTGATAAGACATAACGACGGACTTGAACACACCTGCCCATGAAATAGCCTTTGAGTCAATTGTCCAATTACTTTTGAGCCCCTGAAATGAAGGGATTGTGTTAAAAAATGCTTTAGTTGCCTCACATTTTTATGCAATCGTTTTGTTCACCCCACTGAATTAAAGCTGAAAGTCTGCACTTCAACTGCATCTGAGTTGTTTCATTTAAAATTCATTGTGGTGATGTACAGAACCAAAATGAGAAAAAAGTCCAAATATTTATGGACCTAACTGTATGCAAAGACTTTACTCTCTGACTTGTAAAATGCAATGAACATTGCTCAGTGGCATTCCTGAAGTGAGCAGCATCATCAGTTACAGCAATACAACAAAAAGATCAAAGGTACCCATCTCAGACCTGGTGATCGTGTGCTTGTGGCTCACAAGAATGAGCGAGGCAAAATAAATTAGCTGACAAAAGGGAAAGCACAGTGTTTACTGTTGTGGATGGAAATCCTCAAAATCATGTTTATAAGATCAAGGATGAACTGGGACATGAGAGAGTGGTACATAGGAACTTGCTACTAGATGTTAGTTTTTTTGCCATTGAACCTCTCAGATGCGGATCCTGAAGAGATTGATACAGTCTCTACGTCTTCATGCACCTCTTTTGGAGATTGTACATGCAATTCTTTCGCAAATGAAGAAGAAACTAATTTAACTCCCTGTTGATGGTAACCAGGGTCATACTGTATCAGCTATGCAGGTACAGGAGAAGTTACCCAAATACCCATGTCCAGGATGTTAGTTTCTCATTCGCCTACTGTCACAGATAGTGACAGTTGTCAGACTTCCTGCTCTCCAACTCTGCCCTCTTATCTGGCAAAACGTGAGAAAGAATGTCAAGACAACACTATGCAGAGATCTAATCAATCTTCTGAGTGAAACAGTAGCCTCTCCATTTATACAGCCTGCTTCTTCTGTAGTCCCACATTTACCCTCAGGTGTAGTGTCACATTCACATGCTACTCAACACGTGCATAAAATGGTTTTACTTCAGCAAGTTCTTTTAGAACAAAAACTGGCAGGGTGGTTAAATCTGTCAACAGGCTCATGGTTTTCTTAAGAGTGATTCCAGTTCAGTTACTAATCATTCCTCATCTCTTTTTGCTCTATTTAAACATTTCTTTTCTGCTGGGTTGCATACATGAATAAGATGCAGATATCTATATTATATGTTTCTGATACATCCTGTATATTGGCAAAGTGTTATGTGGCATACCAGGCGTCACATTATTCTAAGGGGTTATGGAGCCTGATCAACTTCATGTACTACTTAACCTTTTTTTTTTTGAGGGTAACTTTCAAGTTGAACCAGATGACTCAGTTGTCATTCATACTTGTGCCAAATCAAAGCAAACCATGTTGTTTGGTGACTAATCGGAAAGATTATCGGGATGTTGGTGATTTGCAGGAGAGGTGTGACGATGTGGGTTCTGGCTCCACACTCCCATCTGATTTGGAAGCACTTGAACCCAACACCGTCGATAACGTAATCGAGTGAGCTAGTCAGTGAAGGCAATAAACATCTGAGCAAGGGGATGGTTAAAAGTGAAACAGTGCTTTCAGTTAAAAGAAACAATCAAAAACAAAATAGTGTTCCATATAAAGTGCAGCTCTTTCTTCAATAAATAATTCAATAAAAGGTGGAGGTTAAAACCAATAGAAAAACACAATCCTTAAAAACCAGAGGTTAAAATCTTCTTTAGGAAGCAGTTCTTAAAACAACAAGTCTGGTGCTTTTCTGGTAGCGTCTCACCTGCTTATCCCGTTTGGGCTTAGCAGCAGGCAAGACGTTCTCTGCAGCTGCCCTCTTCTACACACTCACACACACGAGACTGGAGACCTCCCGATCCCTGGCTTTGGTCTGGCACTCATCCCAGTCCCCGAGACTTAGTTTCCACCAATGGCCAGGACGCACACATTGGGGACTCCACCACCAAGCATCCCGACTTCCGCTGCCTTTCCGTGGCCTTCTGCGGCTCGTCACTTTCACCTGGTCACTCCCGCTACCTGGTCACTCAGCGGGAGCAACATCAACTCAAACGCCTGGGTGTCGGCCTAACACCCAGCTTCCTCGCAGCTGCCCACGAGATTGCGCGCTCACCACACGCTCCGCGTGTCTGTTTCTCCTGCACCGCCTGCTTCCTCACTCGCTCCCTACAACCTCTGTCTTTTCCTTATCTCGTTCCTTTCTTTTTTCATCCCTCTCTCTCATCCCCCCTCTCAGCCGCCTCGCGCTTTTTAAAATGACGCGGGCCACAGCAGCTGCAGCATTAGCCATGGGACAATCACGAATGTGGGCAGTTCCTCACCTGTGCACTCGGTGAGAAACGCCCTCACCCTACGGATCGCCCCACGGCCCGCTATGGCTAACGTCCCTCGCTAAGCGGCGCAGTGATCATTTATTTAAAATAGAATGGCCTTTGCTCAATGAGCTGTGGACCCGCTATACCACAAGGGGTGAATGTAACAGGTGTATAAAATAAAAAGTTTAGTTGTTTGGAGCTTCACCAAATCCTGATAACATTCATGGTGTTGTGGTCCTGTTATGTTTCCCTACTTTGCTTGTTGTGTTATGTGACGTCATCAGTGTGAGCCTCTCCCAGTATTCGTTGTGTTACTGTGAGAGGAGGTAAGCACTTCTCTGTATGGTAAAATGAATGAAATGAGGTTGGCACGGTGGCACAGTGGGTAGCACTACTGCCTTGCAATTGAGAGACCCGGGCTAAATACAACCAACCACAGGCGGCACGGGGGCGTAGTGGTAGCGCTGCTGCCTCACAGTAAGGGGTTCACTTCCCGGGTCCTCCATGCGTGGAGTTTGCGTGTTCTCCCCGTGTCTGCGTGGGTTTCCTCTCACAGTCCAAAGACATGCAGGTTTAGGTGCATTGGTGATTCTAAATTGTCCCTAGTGTGTGTGCCCTGCTTGGGGTGTGTTGGCTGGGATTGGCTCCAGTGGACCCCTGTAGTTGGGATATAGCGGGTTGGATAATGGATGGATCTTTGTGTTAATTTTTTTTGTATATGACAGTAATTGTAACGTGATTTTTGTTGTATATAGTTGCTGTTTTGAAATGTTTTGAATGCTTTTCCATTAATTTTGGTTATGTGGTAATGTGAGGGTTCAACAGCCTTTCCACGTGGTTTTCTTTTGTTAATCGGAGGAATCACAGAGCTTGAGTTGTCACTTTTTATGTTCTCTGTTTAATATTTCAGGTATGTTATTTTTTTTTATTTGTATATTCAGTTATGCATGGTTATGTATTTCGTTGCAATTTAGGTTGCCCCGTATTCATTGTGTTACTGTGAGAGGAGGAGGAATCACAGAGCTTGAGATGTCACTTTTTATGTTCTCTGTTTAATATTTCAGACCATTAATAAAAAAAAAGAGAAAACATCAAGAACTAAAGGGTGTTTGCATTATTCTTTCATGGCGGTTTGTACGGCACATTGCATATATATCACAACGCAGAAGCTTTGAGGGTTAACCGAATCCAAAGGCCAGGACGCAGCAGTACAGCACGTGCGGTGGAGACCAGTCACAGTTATCAGGTTTCTAAACTCCCCCAACGAGACGAAACGCAGAAGAGCATCCCAAAGCAACCGCAGGCTCCTAGCGCTGTAGAAGTTCGCCGTGAAAGTGAATCAGAAAATATTGCGGTCGTGCTATAAGGGTGGATGATGCAAGGAACATTATAAATGCACAGGGTACAGTATTACTTAGCCACTAACCTGGTCACAACCCTGCCTGATTGCTGTGTCTGTGTATAGGAGAGCGGTAGATCACGCTATAATAAATAACCGTGCTGCTCCTGTTGAATAAAGCTGGTGTCGCTAAAGTACTGAGACTCAGCCTCGTGTTTTGGGGTGCATGACAGGGACTCGCACGTTACAGCACACACACACACAGTCACAATACTAGAGTAAACAATATACGCTCATACGGATGTTGACTATATGAGTGAGGCACGCCGACTGAGACTGAGCATGGGAGATGATTACCCACAATCCTGCAGTGAGATCACATTGTGATCACGTGAAGCTCGGCAGACAAAACGTATATGTACTACTCATATTGCAAGACCTCGCACATTTAGTAAATTAACATTTATTAAAAATTGTAGCTTTTCTTGCAAAACACTTACAGACCAAGTTACTCGCAATCCAAGGTTTTACCGTAGTGTTATTTGTCAGCCAGACCAGGGGTTGGCGCTCTCACCTGATCCTCTCTCCTCTTATTTCTCCTGCAGCCCTGCCAAAGACCCTGACTCTTAATGACATCACCATTGATCCACCCACTGTTGACGTCACTTCCAGCCAACCCTGATAACATCATTTCCACTACCCAGAGTTCCCCTTCCTGCCACATCATTTTCGATTCCGGCCAGCCTGACTCCACCTCTTCCTCCTACACGTCATATTTCTAGGGCAGTCTCAATCTGTTAGTCAGTTCAGTTGTGAACTCCACTCCTGTAAAGACGTGTTTCTCTTCTTTTGCTGATTTTTTAGTTTTATAGGGTGGCCTTGTGTTTGAGTTTTATTAATAAAAGCACCTGCATTTTTTGCACCCATCCATTGCTGACTGTGTGTGTCTTCACTTGCCGCAGCCCATCCACTGGTTACGTTATCAGTCTGGGTTTAAGAGGCTCCCAAGATGGTTGCTGGGACTGTGGAGCAGCTCCATACCACAAAAGAGTGATTTTATTTTTGGATTTTTAATAAATTTGCAAATGGTTTCAAAAGCATGTTTTCACTTTAACATTATGGGATGGTGAGTGTAGCTTGGTGGGCAAAAATGGCAAATGTATCCATTTAAAGTGAAATGTACAAGACAGTCAAGTGTGAAGTGCTCTGAATCCTTTCTGAATCCATTGTAAATGTCTCCAAACCTTTTTCTGTGTGCTGCCTGATTTTTTATCACAAGACATTTCCCTTTTACTGCGGTGGGCTGGCACTCTGCCCAGGATTTGTTCCTGCCTTGCACCCTGTGTGGGTAGTGATTGCCTCTAGCAGACCCCCGTGACCCTGTGTTAGGATATAGCGGGTTGGATAATGGATGGATGGATGGATTTCTCATTCAGTCTAATGGAGCTTGGCAGAATCTGCCAGGAAGAATGGGATAAACTGCCCATATCCAGATGTGCAAAGCTTGTAGAGTCTTACCAAGGACAACTTCTACAAAGTACTGAATTAAGGGTCTAAATACTGTGTGGCAAGCGGCTGGGGATGCCTGGAAGGACCGGAGGAGGGATTGCGCCTTCTCCAGACCACGAGGGAGCGAACGTCCTGGTGGCTTTGGGGACAACGGGAACAAAGCATAGAAGCTCAACTCTATAGGGGCCTGTGGTCACCGCCAGGGGTAGCCGCAATGCCTGAGGAGCCCTGGCCCTCAGCACTTCCACCACACCTGGAAGTGCTAGAGGGAAGAAGACCAGGGACACCCAGAGTGCTTCCGGGCGCGCAGCCGGTACATCCGCCACACTTGAGAGTGCTGGCAAAAGATTATCTGGAGGCACCTGGAGCACGTCCGGGTGGGGATTAAAGGGGCCGCCTCCCTCCATTTCATTGGCTGGAGTCGGGAGAGGAGAAGGACAGAGCTTGGTGGAGAGGAGTGGAGGCGGTGAAGAAGGCAGTGTGAGAAAGGCCTGGACCTTGGGGGAGTTTGGAGTTGTGTGTGCACCTTGTAAATAGTAATATATTGTAAATAAACGTGTGTTGGGTGATTTAAAACCATGCCTGCCTGTCTGTGTCCGGGCCAAGCTCCACAACTGATATAAATGAGAGTGTGATATAGCGGGTTTGAGATTTAGGTTTTTAATAAATACTGTAAATAAATTTCCAGCTCAATCTCTGCGGGTGTGAGTGCTTGCAGAGCTGTGCGGAGTTGGTGGAGTGATTGAGACAGGGTTCATCTGCACATGAGGGTATCTTCTGTCTTGATTGCTTCATTGGCTTCCTGTGGTTTGTGTTTGAGGCACTGCTCTCAAAGAGGAACATAAAGGAGCACCGGACAAGAGAGCAGGATGTGAAAATAGAAGGACAAGAGGGAAGGGAAGGAAAAAATTGGTGAGAAAAACCAAGGCAGCACTGCAGTATGAACCAGCATAGCTAAAGTGGCAAAGCAGAGCAGTCAGGGTCCCTGTGGGGAATTGTGAGGACCATGTGAGGAACAGCACTTCAACATGACTATGGAACGGGGAGCAACTGAGCACTCCACGAACCTGTAGATGCTGTTGGAGGCAGTGAGAAACAATGAGTCTGGCTTGTCGTGTGCCAGCAGATGTGCCAAAGGAGACAGCTGGCAAAGCAGTCAGTAAGTTGGATCATAGTAGTCGATATCTCTGCCTAGATGCAAGAGCTGTTAGAGTGAGCTGGGGGAGATGGAAGAAGAGACACATGCTTGGCAGATAGAAGTGGAAGGACTGCGGAGTTTTAACTTGAGATTTTACTGCATTCAACCCAGAAGGAATACTGCTTTTTATTGGAATATTTATTTTTTAGCTTTCAGGCACTGCACTATTTATTTGCACAAACTGATTATTTATTTATTTATTTAGCTATTTATTTATTTATGTTTGTTGAAGAAGATTGTGCTACACTTCTTTTTTGATATATTTGAATTTTCTTTTAATAACACCACCACTTTTTACACCCATCCATTGCTGACCGTGTGTGTCCTCACTTGCCGCAGCCTATCCACTGGTTACGTTATCAGTACGGGTTTAAGAGGCTCCCAAGATGGTTTCTGGGAGTGTGGAGCATCACCAAACCACTACAGAGAGATTTTATTTTTGGATTTTTAATACATTTGCAAATGGTTTAGAAAGCATCTTTCCACTTTGTCATTATGGGATGGCGAGTGTAGATTGGTGGGCAAATGTATCCATGTGAAGTGAAATGTACAAGGGTGCAGAAAGATGAAGGGATCTGAATCCTTTCTGTATCCATTCTAAATGTACCCATTGAAGCCGGGTACAGGAATGACAGGTCACAGAACAAAAGAAAAGTCAGGAAACCAATCAGATCACCCCGGTTAATTAAAATGTTGCAACAAAAACCCACGTCTCTTGGCGCCACTAATAAACAGCCTCTTGGGCAAAAAAACAAAATTATCAAGCTCTTTGCCACAGAATAAGAGGTCAATCACTGGAACTCTGTCTGCCGGGTCACTCTGAGAGCAAAAGATGCCTCTTTACTAGCAGCCAGGCTTCTTATATCACACAAACTGGAAGGGGTGGAGCTAAATGCTGTCAGTGGGGGGATTCTCAATGCTGCAGGGAGAGGAGGAGAAGAGAGTGTTAGTGACAGCGACTCTTCTTGCCCCAGCTGGATATCACATAACTCGATCGAGCCCAATGCACATGTGCGACACCATAAACAGGTAGGAGAGATTTGCGAGAATGCTTCCTGAGGTAAATAGGAGGGGTAGGACAGAGCTTGCTGGGAGGTGTGGAGGAGAGAATTGTAGTAATTTGTGCTGCGTATTATTATTATTATTATTTTTATTATTATTGAATTGACTGTCTATTGTGACTGTGGTGCTTTGGGCACTGTTAAGGAGAAGAAAAGCATTAATATACTTCTCATTGCTTTTACCCTGTGTCCTGGGCGTCTGTCTGTTGGGTTGAAAGGGACAACAGCGACCCCTAGCATTTACACAGTACATCTGCGTCTGTTTCCATGGCACCATCCCGGAAATCTCTGCGACAGACCCATACCTCGCAAAGGTCCTCCCTATTGACGTATACCCAATTAACCCATCTTAGGCCTTTGTTTTATCTTGGTAGAGTAATATATATTGCTCTACTTTCCCCTATTGTATTATTAATATGCAGCCTTAGAATGCCTAATCTCACAGACTTACCACTGTTTATAAAATACCACTGTATATAACTTATCCCCACCTTCCCTTCTATATCTATAACCTCAGGCAATTAGATGTAGTAAAAAGACAAGCAGGAGTTAAGTTACACATAAAATAATGTATTACTGATAATATTCATAAATAATAACAAAATGCAAAGTACATTTGAATATTGGCAACCATATAACCTGATAAAATGGTGGTGTGTAATTCAGGTGGCACACAGACTTGCAGTTACTTAAAATGTCTCTAGTTAAGGCATCATTGGTGCTCAGCTTTCAGCCACATGTCTGTTCAATATGGCTGCTGAGCTGTGCTCTTCATTGTGTTGTCTTCATCCTCACAGGTTAGCAAGAGAGATGCTTCTTTCATCATATGTTGGTGAGAGAGAATGTGGTTGAGCAAGCAAATTTATAGATGTTCTCTCCAATTCCTAGAACCAATAGGACATCATGGTACTTAAAGGCCTCTGAGACAAGCCAATTCCAAACAGCCATATCTCAGACCAATGGGAGCAATAGTACATTTAACACCTGCAACCCCCCCAAGACCATATGTTAAGCTAACCTGGCTTTGTGTGGGGGATCAAACTGGTTTAAGACACATCCCCCCAAATCCTGTCATAAAATTACAAAGAGACAGTCATAAAAAGAGTTGGGGGTTGTGCAAACACGAATACCTCTCACCACTAGGTTTGCCTAAATTATAAATAAAGACATACAAAACATTTATCAAGTTATATGTAAAATCTCCCATCACAACAGCCTTAAAATGTTTTCAATGTGTGCTCAGAAGGAGACAGGGCTCTCATTGGTAAAAACACAACCAAGTGACAGAAGAAAAAGCAGAAAGTAAATTTATGTGGCAGTACAGGTTCGTCATGACACAAGTATCCTCTCTGTGCTGTCTGCAACCAGTCGATGCTATAATGATCTTTTTGAGAACTTCATCGTCAATGTCAGTTTCTGTAGTCAGTTTAGTTTTTATGAGTATGGTGGCTTAGCCCAACCTTAACCCTCTTCACTTCATATGGACTTAGGATCAGCAAGGGTAACTAAGGAAAACCGGGCAGAGTTACTGCGACAACAGCATTACATTCGCGATCAAGACACGCATTGGCAAGGCATCCTCTATCATGAGCAGATTGTGGAAAATATAGAGACAATAAGCTTCTCTCCATAAACACCAAGGTGAAAGTATATAACAGCGTCATCATCCCAATTCTTTTATATGCAGCTGAGACATAGATAGATAGATAGATAGATAGATAGATAGATAGATAGATAGATAGATAGATAGATAGATAGATAGATAAAGTCTGGACAAGAGATGCCCAGCTGCCCATCAGTCTCAAACTGCAGGAAAGACTTCTGGCTTGGTTCGGTCATCTTATACTAGGGTTGCCAGATTAGAAAATTAGAAAAACGGGACACTCTTAAAATCTCTCTCTATATTACTATATATATAAATGTATACATGCCCCCTACACACCCAGAGCAATATATTATTGTTTGATAAATGTCCATTTGCTGGAATATTCATCACGAAATTTACACTTACGTTATGGCATCTTGGGATGGATGGATGGATTAGTTTTTAAGTGGGCCGTGGCAAGTAGTAACAACACACTTTGTTGACGCCGTATGTTGCAATGCTAATACAGAACTGCTCAGCAGCGTGGCTGGAAAGCAAAATAGTAAGAGTGTCGCCGTCCTCAGCCAACCATAGCAACTGAACAAGTTGCAAACAGGCAGCAAACACTTGTTTCCTCATTACATTTGGGTTATTTTCATCAAGAGAATCAGAGAAAAGAAAGTATAATTACTTATAAAGTTACAACTAAGTACCATAAGAAAGTAGTAAAAATATATTTTTATTATGAAATTTGATAATGAACTAAATACGGGACATTTGGGTGTCCCTGAAAGGTCAGTATGAGACAGGGGACAAAATGATCAAATATGCAACATGTCCCGTATATAACAGACATCTGGCAACCCTATCTTATAGTTATGGACAACAGCAGATTACCCAAACAGGCCACATAGTGGGCCCTTCCTGGAAAACACTAACCAGACAGACCAAGGACAGACCTTCTCTTATTGGGTATGCCTTGGACAGAAGCACAGTTACTGGCACTTGACAAATCTACTTGACATCATCATCCTACAGACCACAATCCTATGCTGCCTAACTACTCTTTCTCCTGCCACCACTTTGCAGTTTCCAATCTCCTTCAGACTAATTGTCCTGCATAGGGTATATTCCACCCATGTTTAACTTTTTGCACTCTTGTATCTCGCCCTTTGTTCCTACTGCTTCTTCAAATACGTATTTACCTCCGCAATGTCCTTCCTTGTCGCAAAATCTATTACCATCTGACCTTCTTCATTCCTCTCCTTGACACCATACCTACCCATCACATCCTTCTCACTTTCACATCACTTTCTCTTCTGTTCTTATTCCGGTTTTCTATGGTGATCTGCTCCACCACCACCTGATCAAAGCACCGTGCCGTGCACGTACACCGCATCCCTACATTGATGGATTAAAGGCCAGAAGTCCACATGACCGTCATCATCAAGTTCTTCCATGTGAACCCTGAATACAATGAGGACTGATTGAGGTCATTGATGTTAGGTTGAATGCCTAGAGAGGTCTGGGTGGTCTCGTGGCCTTGAAACCCCTGCAGATTTTATTTTTTTCTCCAGCCGTTGGAGTTTTGTTTTGTCTTTTCTGTCCTCCCTGGTCATCGGGCCTTACTTTAACTCTATGTTAATTAGTGTTCCCTAATTCTATTTTCTTATTTGTTTTATCTTTTTTTCTTTGAGTGACATCATTTGTATGAAAATGTGCTATAGAAATAAATGTTGTTGTTGTTGTTGTCCTCATCCCTTCTGTTCCCTTCACCAACATGTCCATTGAAATCCGTTCCAATCACCACTCTCTCCCTTGGACACACTCTCCACCACTTCATCCAATTCACTCCCAAAATATTCTTTCTCATCCATCCGACATCCAACTTGCAGGGCAGATGCACTAACAACATTCATCATCACACCTTCAATTTCCATCTTCATGGTCAACACTCTCTCCAACAATCTTTTCACCTCCAAAACACTCTTGACATGCTGTTCCTTCAGAATTAGCCCTACCACGTTTTTCCTCCCATCCACACTATGATAGAACAATTTGAATCCACCTCAATTCCACCTGGCCTTGGTCCTCTTCCATTTAGTCTCTTGCACCAACAATATATCAACCTTCCTTCTCTCCATCATATCGGCTTTGTCTCTCCCTTTATCAGTCATACTGCCAACATTCAAAGCTAGTACCCTCACTTCCACTCTCCTAACCTTCCTCCTCTTCTTGTCCTGCCTCTGGACATAACATTTTCCCTCTTCTTCTCTTTCGCCCAACAGTAGCCTAATTTCCCTCAGCACCCTGTTGGCTAACAGTACTGGAGGCGGCCATTGTTAACTCAACCAATTTGATATGGAAATCTGTTGTCTGCATATTGATCTGACAAAATATTACATGCCCTTCCTGATGTAACCCTCCCCATTTATCCGGGTTCAAAGAAACACACTGGTTTGTGAATCCCCCGTGGGTTTGTTTTCTACCTTATGTACCACTGGGCACAAAAAGCCATAAGAGAGACAGAGATTCATTGATCAGGAGGGAGGACTGGGCTTACGCTCTCTTGAAGTGGTGAGTGTGTCAATTAAAGAGCTGATGAATGTTGAATATCTGAAATTCATATAGCAGGCACTGTAGAAGGCCACAGCAGATCAAGAAAGATACAATAAAAACCATTTTAGCGATGGAACAGTCTAAATAATGTCAAATGTGGGTGGTGCGTCTATGACGGAAATGAACAGTTGAGCAGCCAGCTTTAATATGAGTTCAGGTTTCACAAACAGGAGCTGACACCGGATATTAAGGAAAAACAAAAAGGTATGGCTCTCCGCTGAAAAACTTCCCTTACGTTTTGTTCCTGTCCTGCCTACAGCTGTATGTGACAGGTAATTTCAGGTATGGTTTCTTATTTGTCCACTTTATTTTAGATTACATCTGTATTCACTTTAAACCAGGTCTCAACTGCTCCAACTAGAGTGAGATAGACAGGCCGAAGGTCAAAACTACTGGGATAGCAAAACGAAACGGAGTAACCAAAACCAGTGGGAAAGACTAAGACTGGAATGCTGAAAAGCAGAGTGTCAAAACTGGGCATGTTAGCCCCCAGGCACGACTCGACTCAGACAGGTACCATCACACAATGTAGTTTGAGAATAGCGTCCCTTCAACAGTTTTTATGATGTAACCTAAATTTTATTTGTCTTTTTAATTCCTTCTGGGCATTTCTTACACAATTAAAATGCTGTGTCAGCATAAACACCTTAATCCTTTGCACATATTGCTCCCTGAATGACAATGTCTCCCATCTTGTATTTATAATTTATGTTCCTTATGTTGCTCTTTTTTACATTAAACTTCATTTTCCAGATGTTTGCCCAGTTCTCAAGGTGGTCCAGGTCTTTTTGGCTTGTTTATGCTGCTCCCGCATTGTCTGCCATCCCTCTAATTTTAATGGCATCTGCAAATTTGACAAGTTTAGTAATTATACCCGAGTCAATATCAGATAGATAGATAGATAGATAGATAGATAGATAGATAGATAGATAGATAGATAGATAGATAGATAGATAGATAGATAGATAGATAGATAGAGTGAAAGGCATAGATAGATAGATAGATAGATAGATAGATAGATAGATAGATAGATAGATAGATAGATAGATAGATAGATAGATAGATAGATAGAGTGAAATGAATTTTGAAAAGAAGTCCATGACATTGCAAAATGTGCATTTTACATCAGGCTGACTTTATTGTTCTTTAAAGAAAATATGAAGAGGAGGTGACATAAAACACATTCAGTCTGAATGTCAGCACACTTTTGTGTGATGTTTGTGACATTTTCACTTAAATTATCTTCAGTGTTCACTCCTCAGAAGCCTAGCCCATACACATTTTTTTGACATATTTGTTTAAATGTTCACAAAATGCTTAAATTAATGAAGACAGCCAGAAGCTAAAATGTGTTTCATGTGTCATGTAAGTTTGAAATTCCTCATACAAATGGACTTTCCTGTGACATGTGTGGAGAAAAATCCTGTTTTATCTAAACAATATTTTTTGTTCTTATGAAGATCACAGTTCTTATATAGGTGAAGTAAGCAGAAACATCAGTTTATCTTTATTTTCTGATCTGCATATCTAGTTCAGGACCTAGGTGCCTTTCATTTCCATTTATCAATTATATAGGGACTTTCATTTTTATCTATCTATCTATCTATCTATCTATCTATCTATCTATCTATCTATCTATCTATCTATCTATCTATCTATCTATCTATCTATCTATCTATCATATAGTGCCTTTCATATCTATCTATCTATCTATCTATCTATTGTAATAAATTGACTCAGACAGTCATAAAGGTTTGGGGCAGAGAAACCTGGCGTATAATATGATCATGGATGCAAAAGGTTTGAAAAAGGTTGTGATGTTTACAAGGCAGAGTCCAAAACAGAA
This sequence comes from Polypterus senegalus, assembly GCF_016835505.1. Taxonomy (NCBI): domain Eukaryota; kingdom Metazoa; phylum Chordata; class Cladistia; order Polypteriformes; family Polypteridae; genus Polypterus; species Polypterus senegalus. The sequence continues at coordinate 13,650,868 of NC_053160.1, forward strand.
CTGATTAAGTGGAGGTAAGATGGCGGTTTAAAGGGCTGGGAGAGGAAATGAGGTCATCCATGCTAGAAGTGGAAGTGACGTCTTCGGGGCCGGAAGTGATGTCATCAGTGGTGCCGGAACCCGATGGGATCTCCCAAGAATGGTCTGCAAGAGACTGAGAGAGACAGTCAGCACATTCTGAAAAAAATCTAAATTACTGTCAATTGCCAAGTCTTATCCTAATTGTCTTTAAAATCTGCATGAATGGTCATGTCCAGAACAAGCCAGGGTCTTTCTCTTGTGTCCATAATGATCAGATGCAATGTTGTGTTCAATCAGTTCCCCTGGCTAACATAAAAGGTAACAAAAAAAAAAAAAAACTAAAGCAGAATAATAATAATTTCAAAAATTAAACGGAATTAATCAAGACATTCTTAAATGTGTGAAAGTGCTCATAGAAATGAAGCACAGCAGGCTCAAACCTGTAGTAATGGAATCCAGACACGATTGTGCCTCACTCTCACAGGGGTAAATGCAAACAAACAAAAATACTAATAAGAATAATTTAGAAAGTAGTTGGTTTCGACTGGGACAAAAAGACCAACGACCCAAACTGGGAAAGTTCAGAATACGAATACCCCAAGTCCACGACAAGTCTGAGAAACAGGAAAAAATGTCTTGACACCAGTCTCAAGTACAACAGCCCTACTATTGCTTTCATCGTAAGAGCATAAGAAATGTGAAAAACTAGAGGAGACCATTCAGTCCATCAAGCTTGTTAATTTAGCTAACAGCTAGGCTGTCCCAATCTTATGTAACTTTGGTCAGATCTCCCAGTGTGCCCTCAGGACCCTGACTCGACTGCGAATCCAAATGTAATATTAAGCCAATCAAACAAAGAGACAACCCTGTAAGCTCAAGTGACTAACTGGGCAACTGACTGCGAGGGTGTCCCTTCTTCATGGTGGGCTTGGACCATTTGAGCCCCACAACAGTTAAAACCATTACTAGATGCAGTATGTGCGTGGTGTTAATTTTACATGAGTACCTGAGTGTGTCATTAAGGTAGCCAATGTCTTTTTAAAATGGTGTGGAGATATGGAGAGGCAGTAGCTTTTCAGATGGAAAGACAAAAACTTTCCATTTGACAGTTTCTGTATTTTTCTGAAAACCCATAATTTTTATTTTTTTTACTTCTGGCTTTTATGTAATTACATTCCATTTCTTTCAACTATTGTTTGTTCTGTAATGGCTAGAATATTGCAGACAGGAGCTCACATCTAAACAAATAGGAAATGTTGGACAAAGCTCACCCATGAAGACTTCAATAGTTTTCTTTTTAAAATAGCAGTATTGTGGGTCCTCTTATGGCTTTTGCATACGGTACAGATTTCTTTTGTTGTCTAAGAGAAGGAAGAGGAAACAGCAACAAAGCCATTTACTTTTGCTTCAATAGAGAAAATTGTCAGTTAAAGGATAAAAAGATGCTACTCCTGACAAGTCCCAATAAGGCCGAAACACATGTCATGGACTCTTTGTATTATCTGGCAGATTCTCAGATGAAAGGACGTGGCAGAGGTTTGCCAACTGGTCGACCAAACACAAGCATTACATGGTAGGTAACCACCCAAATAATCATATTGCGATTCACACCTAAGAATATATATATTGTGGAAGTTGACCCAGACACAGACAGGCAGACACGTTCATCTCACCCACGAACACGTTTATTTACAATATCTACAGTTAGTCAGTGCACCACAAAACCCCCCAAAGTCTCCAAAGTCCTGGCCACACAATTCCTTCCTTTCTTCAGGCTGCCTCCTTGCCTTCTCCAGCTCAGTCCACTCTGCTCCCGACTCTCGCCCTGAATGAAGGGAGGCGGCCCCTTTTATCCGCACCCGGATGAACTCCAGGTGCTCCCCGGCAATCTCCCGCTGGCACTCCCCAGTATGGCGGAAGTACCGGTTGTTCTCCCGGAAGCTCTCTGGGTGTCCCTGCTTCTCTTCCCCCCAGCACTTCCTGGTGTGGTGGAAGTGCTGAGGTCCAGGGTCCCCAAGGCATTGGGGCGCCTCCTGGCGGTAACCATGGACCCCTATAGGGTGGGGCTTCCATACCCTGAACCCGTGGCCCCCAAAGCAACCAGGAAGGTGGCTCCCACATGATCCCAGATGGGCACACGCCCACTTCCGGTCCTCCAAGGCATCCTGGCCGGGTCGTGGCCCCTGGCATCCTCGACAATATATATATATATATATATAAATATATATTGTCGCAGATAGCTGGGGTAGGGAACCGGCCAGGACACCCAGGAGGACCAATGGTGGGCTTACACCTCCCCCAGACCACGTGGGGGCAACCGCCCCGGTGCCTTTGGAGGCCACAGGTACAGAGCTTTGAAGCTCAACCCTGTAGGGGCCCATGGTCACCGCCAGAGGGCGCCCCAATGCCTTTGGAGCCCTGGACATCAGCACTTCTGCCATTCTCGGAAATGCTGGTGGGAAGAGGATCGGGGACACATGGAGTGCTTCCGGTTGAACAGCTGGCAATTCCACCACACTGGGGAGTGCCGGTGGAAGATTACCGGGAGGCACCTGGAACACATCCGGGTGTGTATAAAAGAGGCCGCCTCCCTCTGTTTGTTGGCTGGAGTCAGGAGAGAAAGAGACGAGGTCTTGGAAGAGGCGGCCTGAAGAGAGTGGGGCATTTGGTTATTGGCCTGGACTTTTGGGGACTTTGGGGGTTGTGGTGCACAGTTGTAAATAGGGATATGTATAATAAACGTGTTGTGGGTGAACCAACGATGTCCGCCTGTCTGTGTCCGGGTCATCCTTCACAATATATATATATATTGTAAAAAGCTTACAAAAAAAGCAGAAAAGAGTTGGGGACTGTCCCCGTATAATGTCCGTTGGACAAAGGAAAAAAGCAAAAGACTTGGATTCTGATCAAAAAGGATATACAGCAATTGACAATTGGTAACAGAAAAGTTGGTGTTTATAAGTTTATATTCATGGACAAAATGGAGGATGGAAATGAGTTGGCAGGAGATGATGGATGGATAGGATGTCAATAAAGGGGGACAGGAAGTGGTATAATGGAGGAAGTGATGTCATCAGATGGAGCTGGAAGTATCATCATAGAAAGGAGTTGAAAGTATCTTTATCGGAAGTGACTTCTGGGAACCCATCTTGGAACCCAGAAGTAAGGTATGTTTTATTTGTGTTCTTTTTGTCTGACGAGAGAGAGAGAGGCGTTAGTACTGCAAATCAGTCCCTTGTCTTGTGATGTTTCACTCAGCTTTGGGCTTGTTGACTAGCTCCTAAGCGCATGCATGTGACAATCTATCTCTCTATTCTAAAAATAAATCTTGGAAGGTTGGAGGAAGACAAGATGTGATTTTCTCACAGAGACACTTTCATGTCCCGCGAGATGAGTCTTTGTGCCAAGAGAAACAAAGAGTAGACAAAGTAGAATGTAAAGAATTAAAAAACGTTGGTGTGATACACATACAGAGCAGGTTAGAGATAATGGAATGTTTGAAAATTTAAAAGTCTCAAAAACAGGATAGTAAGGATCGCATTAGCGCAAACAAACGGAAATTATTACTCTGTGAAATAACGGAACAGTGAAAAAAGATCAAATATGTTGTTCGGATTTAAACTTTAAGTCGGAGACTTGTAGATCGTCTAATTCGTGTTGCCATCAGGGAAAAAAAAGTAGTGTTTCTTTCCAATGAAGAGGCGTATCCACGAGAATTAAAAGATTTGTTGTTTGGTGAAAGTGAAATCCCATGAGAGAAATCATTTCTCGTTTGCGTGAATGCTATTGTCAGACACATTTCTTGTGGAGAGAAAAAAACGATAGTCACTCACGGGTAGTTATACATTGTGTTGCCATGATGTAATTCCAAACACAGAATCAAAATTCAGTGCGATATTGATGAAAAGGTAAAAGTGAAAAGAGATTCAATATATGGACATAGGTGATATGACAGAAGTGCACCTCTGATCAGCAAGCCAGCAGCTGATCGAGCAAAAAGGAGGTAAAACAAAAACTGTATTTGTTTCCCATTGTATCACCATTTAAGAGGGGATTGTGGAGGAGCAACTGCATCTCCTTGGGATGCATTCAGCCCCCGTCTTCACAACGTGAGTGGCAGAAATGTGAAGTGGCTGGTGCGTAGCGCAGGCCGGGGGAGCGGGGGGATGGGGGGTTGGCAAAAAAAGTGAGCAGGGGGCAAAGCCCCCTAGTATATTTATATATATGTACTGTACATATATTACCATAGGGGTCAGTTTAACACTAGAATCCTTGAAGCCTTTAAAAAAACCTCCTAATCCCGGGCCACCTTAAATTCCTTCGCACCTATCCATCAGTGTCTTTTGTGTTGTAAATGTGTTGATCAGCAGAAGCAGCAAGCAGCCTGCTATCCCATCACCCCCCATCGCCAGAGCTCAAGTCGGAGAAAAAGTTCTCCCAGCTCAAGTCTGTTTATCTGCGTGTGAGATCCTTAAGTTGTATAGGGTAAATAATCTATTGTTATTTGGAACACATGCATTTCACGTGTGTTCCGTTTCTACAACAATCTGGGTAAGTGTAGGATGACAGGAAATGCGAGGCAAGAAATGTTGAACACATATCTAACACAGAAAATTTTTTCACGTAATGTGTGAAGACCAAAGTCCAAATATCAAATAAACGCTTTCACAAAAGGTTTCACATATAGCAAATATATACAGCCTTATTCCAATCTGTATCTGAAGAAAAAGAAATTGAGTTAGTCTACAACGCTGACACGACTGCTTGGGTGGTGCAGCAGTAAGAACTACTGACTTATAATCAAGAGGTTGTGTACACACATAGTTTTGTCATTTTTCATTTAATGCCAATTATTTGTGTTGAGTTATTTGTATTGAGTAATACCCTGTTCCTTACTCTTTTAAAGGACTGAGAGTTTTTATTTCGGGTAATATCTGAAAAGAGCAAAGACTGTACATTTAAATAGCCAGTTATAACAATTCATTGGCATTAAAGAGGAAAAACATTGTTGACACATCATATACATTAGTGTGTAACGGCCGACCCCTTACCCAGCTGGCAGCTACACCTCTTAGACCTGTGGCCTGCATAAATTACTGAGGTGAATCTTTTAAAATCAAGTCGTACCTCTAACAAATACAATTTTTCCCACAATCGACAGATTAAACATAGGCACACAAAAGCAGATATGTAAAATTAAGTGAATGATTATATTAAATGAAATAATAAAAAATACAAATTTCACACACAAAAAAAAATATATATATATATATATATATATATATATATATATATATATATATATATATATATACACTCACCTAAAGGATTATTAGGAACACCTGTTCAATTTCTCATTAATGCAATTATCTAATCAACCAATCACATGGCAGTTGCTTCAATGCATTTAGGGGTGTGGTCCTGGTCAAGACAATCTGAATGTCAGAATGGCAAAGAAAGGCGATTTAAGCAATTTTGAGTGTGGCATGGTTGTTAGTGCCAGACGGGCCGGTCTGAGTATTTCACAATCTGCTCAGTTAGTGGGATTTTCACGCACAACCATTTCTAGGGTTTACAAAGAATGGTGTGAAAAGGGAAAAACATCCAGTATGCGGCAGTCCTATGGCCGAAAATGCCTTGTTGATGTTAGAGGTCAGAGGAGAATGGGCCGACTGATTCAAGCTGATAGAAGAGCAACTTTGACTGAAATAACCACTCGTTACAACCGAGGTATGCAGCAAAGCATTTGTGAAGCCACAACACGCACAACCTTGAGGCGGATGGGCTACAACAGCAGAAGACCCCACCGGGTACCACTCATCTCCACTACAAATAGGAAAAAGAGGCTACAATTTGCACGAGCTCACCAAAATTGGACAGTTGAAGACTGGAAAAATGTTGCCTGGTCTGATGAGTCTCGATTTCTGTTGAGACATTCAAATGGTAGAGTCAGAATTTGGCGTAAACAGAATGAGAACATGGATCCATCATGCCTTGTTACCACTGTGCAGGCTGGTGGTGGTGTAATGGTGTGGGGGATGTTTTCTTGGCACACTTTAGGCACTTTAGTGCCAATTGGGCATTGTTTAAATGCCACGGGCTACCTGAGCATTGTTTCTGACCATGTCCATCCCTTCATGACCACCATGTACCCATCCTCTGATGGCTACTTCCAGCAGGATAATGCACCATGTCACAAAGCTCGAATCATTTCAAATTGGTTTCTTGAACATGACAATGAGTTCACTGTACTAAAATGGCCCCCACAGTCACCAGATCTCAACCCAATAGAGCATCTTTTCGTGCCCTGGATGTGCATCCCACAAATCTCCATCAACTGCAAGATGCTATCCTATCAATATGGGCCAACATTTCTAAAGAATGCTTTCAGCACCTCGTTGAATCAATGCCACGTAGAATTAAGGCAGTTCTGAAGACGAAAGGGGGTCAAACACCGTATTAGTATGGTGTTCCTAATAATCCTTTAGCTGAGTGTATATGTATATATGTATATCCCTTCACCAAACTACCAACCTGACAACACCATATAAAAAATAAACAAAACCCTCCCTTGTCCCAGTAACATATAACAAACATAAAACACGAATAAAGATAAATGGATACAGAAATGCCAATGATTGTGAATTTGAGTCCGAGTATAAAACTGTCCTGAATACGGATGACTGTTCAACAGATAGGTGATGTGTTTGAATTTCCTGGAAACAAAAATGGAGCAACCTCACTGTGAATTCTCGGCATGTGGTGGACAATGTAGTTCAACCCCGGCGTCTCTGGCGATCATTGAATCGATGTACGTTCGGCAGATTGAAAAACAAACAGGATCCCAAAGCGCAATGTAGAAAAATAGCAGGTACTGGTTGTTCGTAGTAATGAAATGTAATCTCCGTCTTTCTCCTTCTTTCTTCCTTCTTTCTTCCCCTCTGTTCCCTCCTGATTGTCTATATAGTAATGAGCCAGATGTAATTGATTGATTAATTATAAACAGGTGCTTTCCATCTTGGGGCTGCAGTCTCCCTCCATCATGCATCCTCTCCGTACTTATGGGGACGACACTCAATGACACACAAATGATAGACAGCAAACGGGACGATGGAAACAAAACGCACTCAGTACAAACATTGAAAACACTATACTATGTAGCCCCGCTACAAGTGCACCAGCAAAAATACAGTACATTTTCATGAAAAATCCAGCGGAAATGGAAACCATGGATACTGAAGCATTGGTGTTATGGTTAGGGTTAGGTTCCTGCATGATAACAGCTCGAGTAACTGGAGTGGGGCAATGGGGTTGAGTGAATGCACTGACCCACCACTCTCGTCCCTCAAGGTTCGCTAATGATCCACCCTGTGGTTCAGAAATCTTGCAAAGACTTTTCTTCCTCTATGGTCAAGTGCAATCACCTTCTAGGTACTCCTCAAGGCTCGGTAATGAACCTCCAGCAACCTTGTTACAATTTTTACTTCCTCTAGGTAATCAAGATCGATTGTCCTCTAGATACAAAGTGATCAGGGTTGGGGGCCGATCAAAGGACCTCATCAAACTATCCAATCAGTAGTAGCGACAGGCAGTGTGTCCAAAGGGCAAGGACTTAAGCAGTACAAGCTTATCATCTGCATTTACTGGGATTTTCTTGGTCATAGGGAACAATTGCAACCCCAAGCTTCACCATGCCTCCTGGTGCCAAGCAGACACACGTTGATTCATCCAAAGAAGAGGACACACAGCCCCACATATCTAACAAACCTGTTAGTGCTCAATCTCACATGTCGCTGCTGGACGATAGGCCTCTCAAAATTATTTTTCTACTGCACATGGTCACGTGAGTAGACCGCCAGTATCGTGCACCTGCACTTATTTTGAATTACGCCTTCTTGGTTAACAATTGAAAGCCCGGTTGCCTTCACCAATGGAGTTCAATGTCTTACCCGTGCCTCTCAGTGGCAGGCAGTCACATGTTGATTCATCCAGAGAAGAGGACGCACAGCCCCACATATCTAATAGATCTGCTAGTGCTCGATCTCACGTGTCGCTGCTGCACGATAGTCCTCTCAAAATGATTTTTCTGCTGTACATGGCTGCAAATAAATGTGAGTAGACCTCCGGTACATTGCACCCACACTTACTGGGAATTTTTCTTTCATGGAGAACAATTTCAAGCCTCAGTTCCCATCACAAACGGCTTTCACGCTCCTCTTGACACCAGACAGACACACACATGTAGATTTATCTAGAGTAGTAGACACACAGCCCAACACATTTAGTGCTCAATCTCACTTGTCGCTGCTGCGCAATAGGCCTTTCAAAATGATTTTTGTGCTTCACAAGACTGCAAATAGTTGTGAGTGGACCGCTGGTGCCATAGAGTACCTAACACCTTTATAACAGCAGATAAGCAAATTCGATTGCAATAATTTTTTGTAGCTACTTTTGAGAATTTTTTTTCATGTTACACACGTTATATGCGTAATGTGTATGTCAAGCATGCATTTTACTGCTTTACCATTGAAAGCTAGTATGTTAATACAGCATATGCTGGCTTCACCCATTTTGCCAACATGTAAATGCATTGTCCTTCTCTTACCCTGAATGTACATTGTGTTGAAGCCATTAATTCCATTTGTTAGTGCAGAACAAAAACAAACGGAAAAGGTTACAGATGACGTTTTTGCCTATTGTCTTATTTATAAGTATGTAAGGCAAAGAGCAACACAGTATAATAAAGTATAAAAGGACTGTGCATTGTGCACACACTGAATAGGATAACCTTCAATAACGAGGGTGGAGTACTTCCTCATTCTTGATGGGCCAGGTTTAAATTTTTAGTGAAGGCTATTTTGTAGTTATTCATTTTAAAATAATTGCAAAAGAGTCATGTTAAGGGGATAAGCTTAGAGATATGCAGGTGTGAGGGCCTGTGGTGTCCTGGATAAGGGGCAATCTGTCTGGCAGACCACAGTTTGTGAGACTCAAGAAGTGTGTGAGCAGCACTGGAGCACCACAAGGACCAGGCCTGTCTGCTCATCTCTGCACTCTGTACACCTCCAACTACAAATATAACAGCAGGTCACGTCACTTGCAGAATTTCTCAGATGAGTTTGCACTTATGGGGCATATTGATAAGGGGGATGAGACAGAGGAGAGGAGTCAGGGGGAGATCTATCTATGTATCTATCTATTGTCACAGTAGGGGGCAGTAGTGCTACCTTGAACCCTCAGGTACCACGCCAAACATCTGGTAAAAGTGCCACAATAATTCTTTTTATTATAATAATTACGTGCACTAAGCACCCTCCACTCTACACTATTCATAAACCAATACACAATACAAAATCAATAATCACAATCCTCCACTCCCAGACGCGTTGCCCTCCTACCACCCAGCTCAGCTCGTTGTCTGGGAGTTCCCAGAGTCCTTTTATTCCCCCTGACCCGGAAGTCTTTCTGCCCAACAGTTCCACAAGTCCTTATTCCTTCCGGGTCAGGGTAAACAGTACTTTTCTTCACCCCGGAAGCCCGTCGCTCTTCCTGTGACGAACTTCCGGGTCATGATGTCCAAATGAGTCTATTGGCCTCCTGACAGCGACTCCCAGTGGCCCCCAAGGTATCCAGCAGGGCTGTGTATGAAAACTACATAGTCCATGAGGCCCTGCTGGAATTCGGGGCCCGTATATGCTCTCGGGAGAGCTCCTCCTAGCGGCCAGGGGTGAGGGCGAGTAAAATCCACCACACTATCTATCTATCTATCTAATCCACCACTATCTATCTATCTATCTATCTATCTATCTATCTATCTATCTATCTATCTATCTATCTATCTATCTATCTATCTATTATATAGTGCCTTTCATATCTATCTATCTATCTATCTATCTATCTATCTATCTATCTATCTATCTATTATATAGTGCCTTTCACATCTATCTATCTATCTATCTATTATTATATAGTGCCTTTCATATCTATCTATCTATTATTATATAGTGCCTTTCATATCTATCTATCTATCTATCTATCTATCTATCTATCTATCTATCTATCTCATAGCTAAAATCTGAATAATGGGATCTGCAATTGATTCCATGGATGACACATTCTCTAACATTCATTTACCTGATTGGCTGATGCCTTTATCCCTGATGATTTACAACATTTCTGATACAGTTGGTTACATTTCTTCCATATTTTCAATTGGAGGACAGGCTGGTGAAGTGACTTATCAGACAGTATCAGTACCAGGATATGACCCCACAACTTCATAGGTCTGAAGTCTAAAGCCTTATCCACTAGATTACACTGCACACCTACAGCTTGAGCAATCTAAAAGTATGTGAAATCTGTTGAGCAATTAAAGAAACATAACATTAACTGATTAATGTTTCTGTAGGGGCATAACAATGCAGTATTTGTCACAAAGTGAGGTCCACTAATGTTGAAGACCACCAGTTTAGACTTGCTAAGTCAACTAATTTGTATGTTTTTGGGATGTGGATGGAAAATCGGAATGCATGGAGGAAGGCATGCAGGCATGGGGAGTGTGTTGCAGGGGCCATGGACTTCAAACCACAGGGCTGCTGCCTCAGGCCTCGTCACTGCTTTTGTGTGACCTTGATAAAGTCACTTAAACCACCTGTGCTCCAGATGTAAATAATATCTATAAACCACTGTGAAATGGCCTGATATATTTAGTCACCTTGGATTCAGACAACTGCCTAAAATAAAATAATAATAACTTCACATGGGCAATGACTAGATAAGCCATTCAAATCAGATCGGATCTGCAAAGCCGCAGTGGTCATTTCTGTTTAACCACAATTACAAAACAAAAAAAAACACAATGAAATATTGTGATTCCTTAATTAGAAACTAGATAAGAACTGTAACAAAAATGCAACTAACAGATCAGTATTGAAAAAGTCAGTTGATGGATCCAAAAGGGGCATTTTAAACATGAGACAGGGATCAAAACAAAGATGTCTTCAAATAGCCAATGATGGCCCTAAACTGGTCATTCAAATGCCATTCACTGGAGGCAAATTTGTAAATAAACTGAATTATTATTATGAATAAATGAGCTGAGCTTTATGATATGATATGTTAAAAGGTGTGGAAAGAAAGAAAGAAAGAAAGAAAGAAAGAAAGAAAGAAAGAAACTGTAGCCTGTGTACTGTCACAGAGGAAGTGGGCTACCCAGAGATCATCCAAGCATGGAGCAGAGAAGACAAACAGTGGATTCAGAAAGTATTAAGACTCCTTCACTTTTTACACATTTTATTAATTTGCAGCTTTTTGCTAAATTCATGTATCTTTATATTTTTTTTTCTCATCAAGCAACACCCCAGAATGATAAAGCAAAAACAGGGCTTTAGGAATTCTTGCAGGTTTATTACACTTTAAAATATTTAGGCCCATCCAAGGTTCCATTTAAAATCTTTTGTTACAGCAAATCTGCAGGAGGGCAGCAAGACAACCGGTCAGTTCAGCTTACGCTTTTCTGACAAGACAAAAGAATTCCTGAGTTTATAGAGACATAGATGTGAAACAAACGTCATGACAGCCAAAGAGTAATTAATCATCTTAAAAAGAGAGGAGAGTTTCTGTTTCTGGCTAAGTCAAAGCCTTAAGGAAAAGAACATTTAACCAGAGGTGTGTCTAACTATAATCCTTTGTTACTCAAAAGCAGTACATAAATATATGTGAACACTAGCTGCTTGTGGTCTTTGGGACAAAAAACAACCCGAAGACTCCCTAGCAGTTTTACTATATTGACAAATTGGCAGAGACGTCAGCTAAGTGGACCAGGAAAGCTCATATCTTGTCTGAGACAGACGTGTAGTCGAGTGCAGCTGTGGCACGAACTGAGCGGACAGGCTGGATCATGTCTCAGGCAAACGTTTGTTAGCTCGTTGTGTGAACGTATAATGTGAATGAAGCACAACGCTGAGTTTATCTGCTTGGGTTGAATGAGAAGTGAGGTACATGCAAGCAGCGAAAAATGTAAAAGTGCATGCATGCGCCATCTCACTAAGTATAAGCTTCTACATCTTCTGCAGAATTCATACCAAGTCCCATGGCTATGGCTGAAATTGAGTAAAGCAGGCTGCTCCATACAACACACACACACACACACATAGTGAAAACTGAGGTTCATGCGAGAGCGGAAAAATTGTAAAAGTGCATGCATGGACTTGGGAGTCCTGCCACGTGCAAAAGTTTACTGACGACACTGCTATCGTGGGCAGCATCAGGAGTGGGCAGTAGGAGGAGTATAGGAACCTAATCAAGGACTTTGTTAAACAGTGTGACTCAAGCCACTTACACCTGAACACCAGTAAGACCAAGGAACTGGTGGTGGATTTTAGGAGGCCCAGGCCCCTCATGGACCTCGTGATTATCAGAAGAGACTGTGTGCAGAGGGTACAGACCTAGAAATACCTGGGAGTGCAGCTGGATGACAAATTGGACTGGACTGCCAATACTGATGCTCTGTGCAAGAGAGGACAGAGCCGACTATACTTTCTTAGAAGCTGCTGCAGATGTTCTACCAGACGGTTGTGGCGAGTGCCCTCTTCTATGCGGTAGTGTGCTGGGGAGGCAGCATAAAGATGAAGGACGCCTCACACCTGGACAAACTTGTTAAGAATGCAGACTCTATTGTAGGAGTAAAGTTGGACAGTTTGACATCTGTAGCAGAGTAACGGGCATTAAACAAACTCCTGCCAATCATGGAGAATCCACTGAACAGGATCATCTCCAGACAGAGGAGCAGCTTCAGCGGCAGACTGCTGTCACCGTCCTGTTCCACTGACAGACTGAGGAGACCCCACACTATGTGACTCTTCAATTCCACCCAGGGGAGTAAATGTTAACATTACTCAAACTTATTGTCTGCTTGTACATGCATTTTTATTACTATTTAATTTAATTTTTTTTTTTTGTATCAGTATACTGCTGCTGGATTATGTGAATTTCCCCTTGGGTTTAATAAAGTATCTATCTGTCTAGCATGCACCATCTAGTGGCTGTAGTTGAGCGCTGAGCAAAGTGGACTGCTCCATACACACATACACACAAACACACACACACAGTCTTTCGCTTATATATTTCTAATACACACCACAATGTCATCATCCAACCAGGGGGGATTGGTCTTTTATCCCATGACTCAACAGATCCATAACCAGATCAAAGAGTTAAGGGCTTTAGGTAGACCCCTGGTGCAGATCTAATCCATCCATCCATCCTCTTCCGCTTATCTGAGATCGGGTCATGGGGGCAGCAGTTTGAGCAGAGATACCAAGACTTCCCTTTCCCTGGCCACTTCTGCTAGCTCTTCTGGGGGAATCCCAAGCCAGCCGGGAGACATAGTCCCTCCAGCATGTCCTGGGCCTTCCTCGGGGCTTCCTCCCAGTTGGACGTGCCCAGAACACCTCATCAGGGAGTCATCCAGGAGGCATCCTGACCAGATGCTCGAGCTACCTCATCTGACTCCTCTCGATGCAGAGGAGCACCGGCTCTACTCTGAGCCCCTCCCGGATGACTGAGCTTCTCACCCTGTCTTTAAGGAAAAGCCCAGACACCCTGCGGAGGAAACTCATTTCAGCCGCTTGTATTCACGATCTCTTTCTTTCGGTCACTACCCACAGCTCATGACCATAGGTGATGGTAGAAATGTAGATCAACTGGTAAATTGAGAGCTTTGCCTTACGGCTCAGCTCCTTTTTCACCACGATAGACAGATGCAGAGCCCATATCACTGCTGACGCCGCACCGATCCGCCTGTCGATCTCACGCTCCATTCTTCCCTCACTCGTGAACAAGACCCCGAGATACTTGAACTCCTCCACTTGGGGCAGGATCTCGCTCCCAACCCTGAGAGGGCACTCCGCCCTTTTCCGGCTGAGGACCATGGTCTCGGATTTGGAGGTGCTGATTCCGATCCCAGCCGCTTCACACTCAGCTGCGAACCAATCAAGTGAGAACTGAAGATCACAGCCTGATGAAGCAAACAGGACAACATCATCTGCAAAAAGCAGTGACCCAATCCTGAGTCCACCAAACCGGACCCCCTCAATGCCCTGACTGCGCCTAGAAATTCTGTCCTTAAAAGTTATGAACAGAATCAGTGACAAAGGGCAGCCCTGGCGGAGTCCAACTCTCACTGGAAACGGGTTCGACTTACTGCCGGAAATGCGGACCAAGCTCTGATACTGATCGTACAGGGACCGAACAGCCCTTATCAGGGGGTCCGGTACCCCATACTCTCGGAGTACCCCCCCACAAGATTCCCCGAGGGACACGGTCGAACACTTTATCCAAGTCCACAAAACACATGTAGACTGGTTGGGCAAACTCCCATGCACCCTCCAGGACTTAATGCCCCCCACCTCCCTTGTGACAAGGCCGAAATTCTGCCGAAGGTGGGAGTTCAAGCTACTTCTGACAGGGGACTCTGCCAGACTTTCCCAGCAAACCCTCACAACACGTTTGGGCCTACCAGACCTGACCGGCATCCTCCCCCACCATCAAAGCCAACTCACCACCAGGTGGTGATCAGTTGACGGCTCCGCCCCTCTCTTCACCTGAGTGTCTAAGACATGTGGCCACAAATCCGACGACACGACCACAAGGTCAGTCATTGAACTGGGGCCTAGGGTGTACTGGTGCCAAGTGCACACATGAACACCCCTATGCTTGAACCTGGTGTTCATTTTGGACATTCCATGACAAGCACAGAAGTACAATAACAAAACAATGCTTGGTTTCAGATTAGGGGGGCCATTCCTCCCAATCACGCCCTTCCAGGTCTCACTGTCATTGCCCATGTGAGCATTGAAATCTCCCAGCAGAATGAGGTAGTACCCAGAAAGTATGCCCTCTAGCACCCCCTCCAGGGACTCCAAAAAGGGTGGGTACTCCAAACTGCTGTTCGGCGCATACGCACAAAAAACAGTTAGGACCCATCCCCCCACCTGGAGGCGGAGGGAGGCTACCCTCTCGTCCACCTGGGTAAACCCCAATAAACAGGCTCCAAGTCGGGGGGCAATAAGTATGCCCACACTCGCTCGGCAGCTCTCGCCGGGGGCAACTCCAGAGTGGTAGAGAGTCCAGCCCCTCTTAAGGAAATTGGTTCCAGAGTCCAAGCTGCGCGTCGAGGTGAGCCCAACTACTGTATATCTAGCTGGAACCTCTCGACCTCGCGCACTAGCTCAGGCTCTTTCCCCTTCAGAGAGGTGACATTCCACATCCCAAGAGCCAGCTTCTGTAGCCAAGGATCGGACCGCGCAAGGTCCCCGCCTTCGACCACCACCCATCTCACACTGCACCAACCTCCTTGGCCCCTCCTATAGGTGGTGAGCCCATGGGAAGGGGGACCCACGTTACCTCTTCGGGCTGTGCCTGGTCGAGCCCCATGGGTGCAGGCCCGGCCACCATGCACTCGCCATCGAGCCCCACCTCGAGGCCTGGCTCCAGAGGTGAGCTCCGTTGACCCACTTCCGGGCGAGGGAAAACACAGTCCAAAGATTTCATTCATCATAGAAGGTTTGCTGAACCGCTCTTTGTCTCATCCCTCACCTAGAACCAGTTTGTCTTGGGTGGCCCTACCAGGGGCATAAAGCCGTGGACAACAGAGCTCCTAGGATCACTGGGACACGCAAACCCCTCCACCATGATAAGGTGGCAGTTTGAGGAGATCTATTCTAACTGGAAAATTTTCTGTTACCTCAAAACTTCTTTAAAACTGAGTCCTTACTCCCTCATATAAATTCTGGACCATCCTCACACACTTCTCTGGTCCTTTTTTCTCTCTCATGCACCTCCAGACCTCTTGACGTGGTGGCACTCCATCATAAACCTTCTCCAAATCAATAAACACCACATGTAAACCTTTCTGTTGTTCTCACTGCTTCTCTAATAGCTGTCACAATGCAACTGCATCAGTTGTTCCTCTCCCTGGCATAAAGCCAAATTGGTCCTCCTTTATGATGGTTTCTTTTCTAAATCTTCTCTCTATAACCCTTTTCCAAATTTTCATTGTGTGTGACATCAGCTTTATCCCTCTATAGTTTCAAAAATCCTGAATATCTCCTTCCTCCTTATAAATGGGTCCAATCATGTTGTTCCTTCCTCCAATCCTCTGGCATTCTCTCCTGTTCAGCGATCTTCTTCATTAGACCCTACAACACATCGACTCCCTCTTCTCCTAAACTTTTCCACACTTCTGCTTGTACTTCATTCAATCCTGTTACCTTTCCCTTTTTCATTCTTTTCATTGTCTCCTTCTTTTACTTCCTCTCTCCTTATCCTTGGTAGTTCCTCTTGATTAGGGACTATATCCCCAAATACTACCTATAGAGGGTTCAAAGGAAGAAACGTTAAACTTGTAAAGGATTGGGGTTACAGGTGGAACGTCCCATTTAATGGGAGTTGAAAAAAGGCAAAAGAAAATAACACGCAAGTATGAGAATGTCCTCTTATCTGTCAAGGATGGTTCCAAACTAATCACAAATTTCCTGTTGGCCATTTAGTTTTAAGCTGGAGGCCCAGAAGGTGTGTAGTTACTGGGTGGAAATGGAACTGGGTTACTGGCTGTCTGGAGAGCAAGCCTCGGAACTGCAGGTGGAAAAGAACAGGCATTTAATGACAGCGCCCCTCCTCTGTTTGCAGTGGTAGTGTTGGACTTCCAGGAGCCCGGAAGATGTCCTTTACACAAATGTGCATGAGATACCCTTGGATTTTCTTCAATCAGCAGCTTTTCAAAATACCCCTTCCGTCTCTTCTTGAACCAATCATTCTCACTCAAGACCACACCCTTTTCAACTCTTACTTACTATATTTGACTAAAATCCTTCCCAGCCTTGTTTCTAATCTTCTCTATTCTAAAAACCATTGACTCTTCCTCTGTTGTCTCCAATTTTCCATACGCCTAATCCAAAGCTTGTACCTTGGCTCTTACCGCTGCCCTCTTTGCCTCCTTCTTCATTTGCCTATACATTTCTTGATCTTCCTCCTGTCATGATTGGTACCATGTCCTCTATGCCTCCTGTGATTCTTCATCACATCCTGTTCCTGTCTGTTCCACCACCACATCTTTATGTCGCCAGGTGGTCTCCTTCCTGTCCTCCTACCTAATACCTATCACCTATACTCTTAACATAACTTTGCTATTATTTTGTAGCATTGCTTGAAACTTCAACTCCCAGCAGTCCCTGCAGTGGCTCTGATTGGTCATCTGCTGAGGGTGCAGGGGTTGTTGGGTACAAAGAGAACAAAGGGAGCTAGTGTTACCAAAACAGGGAGAAGTATTTTGTGTTCCTTGTCTAAAGTTCCTGTCTGTCTACCTTCCATGGTGATACCTGTGCTTTCTCATTTTTGTCCTGGATCGTTTCTTGGTCAGGGTCTGAATTGTCTGCTGTCTGCCTGTTATGTGAGGACTGTATGTGGATTTATGGCCATCCTGTGAAGAAAGGAGCACTTCTGAACACGTCCACCCATCTTCACCATTTCAGGAACTACTGGTAGGACTATCTTTACATTCCCATTCAATGTGCGGATCTCTGAATTTTTTGCCTTCGTCTTTATATTACATCTGTTATGTTTTTTTCATAGACTTTACTGTATATGGTTTGTTTTTGTGGTTGGTTGTATCCGTCCATTCATCCATTACCCAACCCGCTATATTCTAACACAGGTTAATGGGGGTCTGCTGGAGCCAATCCCAGCCAGCACAGGGCAAAAGGCAGAAAACAAACCCCGGGCAGGGTGCCAGCCCACCGCATGGCACACACACCCACACACCAAGGACAATTTAGGATTGCCAGTGCACCTAACCTGCATGTCTTTGGACTGTGTGAGGAAACTGGAGCACCTGGAGGAAATCCACACAGACACAGGGAGAACATGCAAACTCCACGCAGGGAGGACCCGGGAAGGTAACCCTTACTGTGAGGCAGCAGCGCTACCACTACACCACCGTGCTGCCCGTGGTTGGTTGTATTTAATGTATAATCGCCATAAGGGGAACTCGGGTGGGATCGTTGTTTTCATTTATTATTGTTAATAGATTCTTTATTTGCTGTTTTATTTCCTTTGGCTTTTGGTCTCTGTTTGTGAGTGTGTGAGGGTTGAGCCAAAGCTGGGTAAGTCCCTGGAATATCCACTAAAAAGATAAATAAATCCCCGTCTGTTCGACGGTGTGAATCTTAGCGGCACCAGACTGCTACAATTTTCCCACCATTCCTCCACACTTTAATAATTGACATTTAACACTTCTTTTTTCAGCTGCTCCTGTTAGGGGTTGCCACAGCAGATCATCTTCTTCCATATCTTTCTGTCTTCTGCTTCTTGCTCTGTCACACCCATCACCTGCATTTCCTCTTTCACCACATCCATAAACTTTCTCTTAGGTCTTCCTCTTTTCCTTTTTCCTAGCAGCTCTATTGTTAACATCCTCATCCCAATATACCCCTCATCTCTCCTCTCCTCTCCTCTCCAAACCAATGCAATCTCGCCTCTCTGGTTTTGTCTCCAAACCGTCCAACCTGAGCTGACCCTCTAATGCCCTCATTTCTAATCTAATCCTGTCCATCCTCGTCACACCCAATGCAAATCTTAACATCTTTATCTCTGCCACCTCCAGCTCTGTCACCTGCTTTCTGGTCAGTGCCACCGTCTCCAACCCATATAACATAGCTGGTCTCACTACCATCCTGTAGACCTTCCCTTTCACTCTTGCTGATACCCATCTGTCACAAATCACTCCTGACACTCTTCTCCACCCACTCCATCCTGCCTGCAGACTTTTCTTCACCTCTCTTCCACAATCCCCATTACTCTGTACTGTTGATCCCAAGTATTTAAACTCATCCACCTTCGCCATCTCTGCCTCTGGCATTCCTCACCATTCCACTGACCTCTCTCTTATTCACACACATGTATTCTGTCTTGTTCCTACTGACCTTCATTCCTCTCCTCTCCAGAGCAAATCTCCAACTCTCCAGGTTCTCCTCAGCCTGCTCCCTACTCTCGCTACAGATCACAATGTCATCAGCAAACATCACAGTCTACGGGGACTCCAGTCTAATCTCATCCGTCAACCTGTCCATCATCATTGCAAATAAGAAAGGGCTCAGAGCCGATCCCTGATGTAATCCCACCTCCACCTTGAATGTATCTGTCACTCCTACCGCAGACCTCACCACTGTCACACTTCCCTTATACATATCCTGTACAACTCTTACGTACTCCTCTGCAACTCCCAACTTCCTCATACAATACCACTGCTCCTCTTGTGGCCCCCTGTCATTTGCTTTCTCCAGGTCCACAAAGATGCAATGCAACTCTTTCTGGCCTTCTCTAAACTTCTCCATCAGCACCCTCAGAGCAAACATTGCATCTGTGGTGCTCTTTCTTGGCATGAAACCATACTGCTGCTCACTAATCATCACCTCCCTTATTAACCGAGCTTCCACTACTCTTTCCCATAACTTCATGCTGTCGCTCATCAATTTTATCCCCCTGTAGTTACTACAGTCCTGCACATCCCTCTTATTTTTAAATATTGGCGCCGGTACACTGCTTCTCCACTCCTCAGTCATCCTCTCACTCTCCAAGATTCCATTAAACAATCTGGTTAAAAACTCCACTGCCATCTCTCCTAAACACCTCTATGCTTCCACAGGTATATCATCTGGACCAACGGCTTTTCCGTTCTTCATGCTTTTCATCGCTGTCCTTACTTCCTCCTTGCTAATCCGTTGCACTTCCTGAT
Organism: Polypterus senegalus; assembly: GCF_016835505.1. Lineage (NCBI taxonomy): Eukaryota > Metazoa > Chordata > Cladistia > Polypteriformes > Polypteridae > Polypterus > Polypterus senegalus. Next base: position 13,670,681 of record NC_053160.1, read on the forward strand.
TCACTATCTCCACATCATCCAACCTTCTCTCTCTCTCTCATTCTCTTCATTCATCAGCCTCTCAAAGTATTCTTGCCATCTGCTCAACACACTCTCCTCACTTGTTTGTATGTGTTCCATCTTTATCGTTTATCACCCTAACCAGTTGCACATCTTTCCCAGCTCGGTCCCTCTGTCTAGCCCATCGGTCCTTTTCTCCCTCCTTAGTGTCCAGTCTTTCATAAAACTCATAATATGCCTTTTCTTTAGCCTTTGGCACCTCTCTCTTCACATTGCGCCTTATCTCCTTATCTCCTCTTGTCTACTTTCGTCATTTCTCTGAATATCCCACTTCTTCTTCTTCACCATCCTCTTCTCCCTAAACCTGTTTTGAAGCCCCTCCTCCTTTAACCTGCACCACTTTATCTTCAGTTTTACATCTCGTTCCCATGTCCACCACCACCATCACCACCTTGTGCTATACTGTCACACATTCTCCATTTACAGGTGCATCTCAATAAATTAGAATATCATCGAAAAGTTAATTTATTTCAGTAATTCCATTCAAAAAGTGAAACTCAAACATTACACACAGAGTGATACATTGCAAGCTTTTTATTTCTTTTCAGTTTGCGGATTATGTCTTACAGCTAATGAAAACCCAAAATTCAGTATCTCAAAAAATTTGAATATTGTGAAAAACTTCAATATTGTAGACTCCTGGTCTTGCACTCCACTCAGCTAATTAACACAAAACACCTGCAAAGGCGTCCTGAGCCTTGAAATGGCCTCTCAGTCTGGTTCAGTAGGCCACACAATCATGGGGAAGACTGTTGACTTGACAGTTGTCCAAAAGACAGTCATTGACACCCCCCAGGGCAGCCACAAATGGTCATTGCTAAAGAAGCTGGCTGTTCACAGAGTGCTGTATCCAAACATATTAATGGAAAGTTGAGTGGAAGGAAACAATATGGCAGAAAAAGGGGCACAAGCAACAGGGATAACCGCCAGCCAGACTGTGAAGCAATGTGAAGCAAAGGTATCTGGGGCATGGGCTACAACTGTCACAGAATTCCTTGTGTCAAGTCACTGCTGAACCAGAGACAACTTCAGAAGCGTCTTACCTGAGCTAAGGAGAAAACGGACTGGACTGTTGCTCAGTGGTCCAAAGTCCTCTTTTCAGATGAAAGTAAATTTTGCATTTTATTTTGAAATCAAGGTCCCATAGTCTGGAGGAAGAGTGGAGAGGCACAGAATCCAACCTGCTTGAGGGTCCAGTGTAAAGTTTCCACAGTCATTGATGATTTGGGGAGCCATGTCATCTGCTGGTGTTGGTCCACTGTGTTTAATCAAGTCCAAAGTCAGCGCAGCCATCTAGCAGGAAATGCTAGAGCACTTTATGCACCCCTCTGCTGATTGGCTTTATGGAGATGCTGATTTCATTTTCAAGTAGGACTTGGCACCTGGCCACACTGCCAAAAGTACCTGTACATGGTTTAATGGTGATGGTATCACTGTGCTTGACTGGCTAGCAAACTCGCCTGACCTAAACCCCATCGAGAGTGTATGGGGTATTGTCAAAAGGAAGATGAGAGACACCAGACCCAACAATGCATATGAGCTGGAGGCCACTATCAAAGCATCCTGGGCTTCCAAAACACCTCAGCAGTGCCACAGGCATGCCACGCTACATTGATGTAGTAATTCATGCAAAAGGAGATGCAAAAGGATACATGGACATACTTCTCAGTAGGCCAACATCTCTGTATTAAAATTCTTTTTTTTATTGGATTATGTAATACCAGTAATGGTGGACACACAATAATGTGCAGTGAATACACATGATTTGACCATTCCTAGTCTTCATCCTCTTTCTCTGTACTATTAGCATTCATTTGCTCAGGGTTTGATGTGCTTGCTGCTTCCTGAGCAGCTCTTCTTTTCTCCACCCTAGCAGCCTGCTTCTTCTCTTCTTTCATCATCTTTACACGTTAAAACTGATTAAGTCAGTGTTTGTATTGCAATTATTTGGTACGTTTTCCTTAATTTTTCACTTAAGCTGGCACTTAAGTCTTCAATCTGCCTCATGAATGACTTAAGATATGAAGAGGTAGGGGAAGTGACGGCGAAGGTGGTAGGGAATGAGAACGGCGCCCATATGCATGAACCGCACGGCCGCCCTGCTGCCCACTGCCGAGAGATGATTCTACAATAAAATAAAATAAAATAAAAATGAAATGAGGAATAACCTTGGAGGTCAATCATCGCCCCAAAATCGGATAGTAGACGTCACGTAGTATATGTGTACAAATTTCAGGTTCAAAAGGTTTGTGAGCTACAGGTGATTTAAAATCCTGGACAGACAAATGGACAGCCACAGTAGCGTATTACATATAAAGATTCTCATTTTCTGAGATACTGAATTTTGAGTTTTCATTACCTGTAGGCCTTAGTCAGCAAAATGAAAAGAAATAAACGCTTGAAATATATCACTCTGTGTGTAATGAATCTATATAATATACGAGTTTCACTTTTTTAATTGAATTACTAAAATGAATTAACTTTATGATGATATTCTAATTTATTGAGATGCACCTGTGTGACTTTACAATTCTTTATCTAGTTAAAATGAGACTTTCTACACATTTGAAAGTCGATTTGGCTTTCCCTTCCTCCACTACTGCAATCCGCAAACTGATTTGCTTTCTTTTTCAAAAAACGTGTTGGTATTTTTCAAGTCAGAGCTATATCTTCCCAAACATAGCATTTACAGTGTATACATTCGTCATGAAAAGTTAATTATTTTCTATAAATTTAATAAAATACATTACCCACATTGGTGCTTTACTTATTCAGTTTTGCAAGACACAGTCCCCATATGAATCGCCTAATCCAGGCGCCTTTTTACCTCCATTTCTTTGAGCGTCACATACACACAGCTTACGTAGAGTGAATAAGAGAGAAACACAGAAAACGTTTTGGAGTAGCCATCCCATATATTTGGAGATTAGGCAAAAAGAAAAAGCAAAAACCATCAATATGTCTCTATAGACTTGAGCCCAAAACAGAACTGATTCAATGTTAACAAGATGTCGTTTTTATAGTGGGATGGAGGAAGTGACATCATCAGGCTCAGAAGTATAATTGATGTCATCATCCCCGACCTGGAAGTGGTGTTGCCAGGCCCAGATGGGATTTCCCTCAGGTGGTCTGCAGGAAAAAGAGAGAAAGAGATTATTATCTTTTGAGCCCTTCAGATGCCTCCCACGTACACGTGTGTGACAGTAGGTATAGAAGGTATAGAAGACATCCAAAGTGGATTTGAAATCCAGAAATAATTTAGCCATATTGTTGGTGCAAAGGAACAACACACCAATGTTTTTCAGAGCCCTTGATGTCTTGATTTCATTGCCCCCTTTTGTGTGCACCAATGTTTTGTCGTTATCAAGGGTGAACACTAACAGGAAGCATCATGGAGACCATATTATTTAAGGGAACCTTTCATCTGGATAAAGATGGATCTTTGAAAGGTATCTGGATGAGATAGTGGGACAGCTTAGCTATATCAGTCTTAGCTATATCATGCATTCATCCATCCATCCATCCATTATCCAACCCGCTATATCCTAACGACAGGGTCACGGGGGTCTGTTGGAGCCAATCCCAGCCAACACAGGGCACAAGGCAGGAAACAAACCCCGGGCAGGGCGCCAGCCCACCGCAGTATATCATGCATTGCCGACACTAAGTCAGACTCGTTCCTGGCGGTTGTTGGACTCCACCAGGGCTGCTGTTGTCTTCAATACTGTTTATAATTTTTATACACAGAATTTGTAGGTGTAGCCAAGGAGTAGAGGGTGTCCAGTTTGGTGGCTTCAGAAAAGCATCTCTGCTTTCCTGTAGATAATGTGGACCCACTGGCTTCATCCGGCTGTTATCTTGGACACACCCTGGGGTGCTTTGAAGCCAATTGTAAAGCGGCAAGGATGAAGATCAGCACCTCTAAGACAGAGGTTGTGGTTCTCAGCTTGGGGCGGAGGTGCTGTCTAAAACTAAGGAGTTTAAGTATCTTGAGAATCTTGTTCACGAGTGAGGGAAGAAGGTAATGGGAGATCAACAGGTGGATTGGAGTAGCATCTACTGTCAAGCAGACGTTGTTCCAGTCAGCCAAAGTGAAGAGGAAGATGAACCAAAAGACAAAACTCTCGATTTACCGGTCAACCCTTGTTTCTTTTATCAACTATAGTCAAGAGCTGTGGGTTGTGACATAAAGAACTTGATCATGGATACCAGCAGTATAAATGAGCTTTATCCGCAGAGTTTCTGGGCTCATCCTTAGAGATAGGGTTAGAAGTGTAGATATTCAGGGGAGCTCAAACTCTAGCTGCTCCTCTTCAGCAACAAAAGCAACCAGTTGAAGTGGTCCGGATATCTGATTAGGATACCTTTTGGATGCCTCCATGAGAAGGTTTTTCTGGTATGTTCAGCTAGGACGAGAACTCGGGCCAAACCCAGGACATGCTAGAGAGATTATATCTCTCGGCTGACATGAGAACACCTTGGTATCCTTCTGGAAGAGTTGAAGCTGATGGCGTTGACAAGGGATATCTGGGATTCTTTGCTTAGACTGCTGTCCATGCGACCCAGACCCGGATAAGTGGCAGAAAAAACATGGATGGATAGCAATTGGCTAAACAGATGAGGTTGATTAACTAAATGGCCTCCTCTTCTTTGTTAAATTTCTTATGTTCTTATGTAAATATTATGGAATTTAGCCTTTTTTTTATTACATATTAGATTTACAGGTTTTTATTTTGGTTACTGATCAATCTGGCTTTGAGTCCGCCTTTTATCTGCAAAATAATCACTAATACTTGCTCTTCTATACACCATTAGATTTCTTCATTTTATAAGAGCATAAGAAACTTGACAAACAAGAAAGGGCCAATTTAATCCATTGAGCTCTTAATTATCTCATTTAGGATCTTCTTAAAGGTTGTGGCGGTTTCGCTTAAACGCCATGTCTTGGCAGTTTGTTCCAGATTCCCAGAGATTTTTACATAAAGAAGTATTTCATGGCTTCAATCCTAAATGTACTGCCCCTTAATTTCCACTGGTATCCTCCAGTATGTCATCTGATATTCATTTGAAAGAATTCTGCTGGGTCAATTTTAATAATGATTTTGAGAAATTTTACATAAAACTTCCCGAACCTGACACAGAAAGACGCAGACACAAGTTCAGCAACACACATGCTTTTTATTTTGCTGTGAGAAATGCTTCCCAATCGTTTCCCACAATAAAGCACAGTACAGCTCCAACAAGCACAGCAAAATAAAGCACACAGCCCTTTCTTTTCTTCTTCTTCTTTCTCTCTCCATCTCTCCTTCCCCCTCCGCTCTTCCTCCAGCAAGCTTCATTCCTCTTCCTCCTGACTCTGGCTCCTGGAGCAGTGGCAATGGGCCAGAAGTATTTCCGGGTGAGTTGGAAACCCGACAAATTAGGGCTCCATAATCTCTGCAGCAATCCCTGGCAACCCCCCTGAAGCTGAATTCCAACTCCCAGCATGCCCTGTTGGAATTTATGCTGCACAGGGGGCTGCCATCTAGAGATCCAGGGGAGATAATGCCTTATGCTCACTCCCTCTCATTGTCCTTCCTTTCAGAAGGACCATGGCCCTCGGCCACAATAGATAAGACAGAATTTGACAGATCTAAATGGTTTTCACCACAGCTTGCTCACGTTTCCCATAACTTACATGAATGTCATGTTCGTCGTATAAGGCATACCATGTAGGTAAAGAAAAAAGCCAAAAGAATATTAACAGAATAGAAATTCTTTAGTCGTATTATTGTATTTTTAGAATCTAGTTGCTATGATTCTCACAATTTTTAAAAAGCAATTTAAAATAACATCTGAATATGTTTTGTCAGGCATTAAAGAATGACATTTTACCCGTAAGTCAGTAGATATGTCAAAAAATTTTATTAATTTGTCTAACGCCTTTACTTAAGGCGAATTACAAAGCTAAAAAAATTTCAATTGTTTTTAAAAAATTTTTTAATAGTTCACAGGCAGGTTATGTGACTCGTCAGATAATACCCAGATACCGCAAACATCTTTTTTTTTCTCCAGAAGAACTGATCATTGTGTTATTGTTAATTGTTCTGTCCTATAGAGGCATGGCCAGATGCGTTGGTAACCATCCACGAAAAAAGAAGAACCCACAATTGTCTCTGAAACAACTTGAACCTGACAAAAGTCATTGGTACCCATCATTGTTTGTTTCGTATTTAACAAAAATCAGACTTTGCTTTAGAGTTTGGACTTAACAGAATATTTCAAATATATAACCAATGAAAATGCCATGAACAAAATTGATGGGACCCTTAACCTCATATTTTGCTGCACAACGTTTAGAGACAATCGCTGCAGACAAGCGATTCCTGAAGCTTTCAGTGAGACGTCTGCACCTGTCCACAAGTTGTTTGGCCCACTCGACCTGAGCAAACTGTTCCAGCTGTGTCAGGTTTGAAGGGGGTCTTCTCCACACTGCACATTTCACTGCTTTCCATTGATGGAATTCAAATAAGGGCTCAGGCCACTTCAGAACAGTCCAATGTTTTGTTCTTAGCCATTCTTGGTGCTGTTAGCTGTGTGTTTTGGCTTCCTGTGCCAGATGCAGCAAAGTAGCCCCAAAACATAAGTTAACCTCCTCCATGTTTCACAGCCGCTATTGTGTTCTTTTCTTTGAAAACTTCATTTTGTCGTCTGTGGACATGGAGATGATATGACTTGCTAAAAAGCTCCAGTTTTGTCTCATCTGTCCAAAGGACATTCTCCCAGAAGCCTTGTGGCTTGTCAATATGCATTTTAGCAAGTTGCAGTCTGGCTTTTTTATTTGAACTCCTCCTGGATCTTCTTCCTTTAAGCCCAAAGTCACTCTGAAAGTGATGGATGGTGAGATCAGACTCTGTTGAACCTTGACCACGGAGTTCAGCTTGTATCTCTTTGGAATTTGTCCTTGGCTTTGTGCCTGCCATTCTTACTATACTTCTGCTCATTCTGGGGTTGATTTTCTTCTCACAGCCACATCCAGAAGGGATGGCTACAGTCCCATGGACCTTCAACTTCTTCATTATAATTACAACTGTTGTCACCTTAGAATGTTTTGTACAGCCAGTCTTTTTGCAGCTTAATGCAGCTTTTAATTCCTATCGAAATTGAACTTGTGTCAGGGCCAGCCCAATGTAAAGGTGAGTTAGATAACCACATAAGGTACCGAAACTTTACAGAGCATCAAAACTCCAAAAAAAAGGATTATTAAAATAAGTTTAGACAATAAATCACAATTTCTAATGGAACATTTTTTCTGCTAAAATCTTATAACATCTTATATACTGTATATAAAAGTCAATGTGTGTATGTTCCAGCACCACTTCCGAACGGCTGGACTGATTTTCATGACACTTGGTGCACATGTTTCTTATTGGTTGACTAAAAATACTGTAGCATGAAATCAGCCCTAACCCTCCCCATTCTGGGTAGGGTGGGGGGTGATCTTGCAGTCTTGTATGCATGTTATCATCCAGTTGACACTCGGAACGACCACCAGAGGGCGAACTGGAGGTGACTGCCAGCATTCTTTATGTTTGAGCTCCACCGCGCCCCTCTTGCTTTTGAAATTACATAGAGTTTGCCGGGTTGGCATCCCAACTATTTTTGGGACTCATTCTGTCTTTGTGACTCAAACAGCCATATATATATATATCTTATATATAAACGACTAAATGTGGAAGTGTGTGTCTTTGTCCGGCCCAGAAGTGACAGGTAAAGTCGGGTTAAGAGCTCCAGCTCCAAAGAAACACAAGTGAGGCCAGCACACTGGCAAAATGAAACCTCCAAAGAAAGACAGTAGCTTAGCTGGTAATGCATAAACGATGCAAGCACGTTGGCAACACAAATCCTCCGAGGAGAGAGATGCCCAGAGTAGTTCTGATGATTTCAATACTTTCTAGTATCCCGTGCTGTTGTTAGTGTGTGTGTGTGTGTAAATATATATATATATATATATATATATATATATATATATATATATATATATATATATATATATATATATATATATATATTGTGGAGGACTGCTGGCTTTGTGCTCCGGCCCTTACCCCCAGGTCGCCAGGAGGAGCTCTCCCGACAGCAGGATCGTGCCCCGTGGATACCTTGAGGGCCACCGGGAGTCGCTGTAGGGGGGCTCGTGGGCTCTTATGTACCCTATAACCCTGGAGTACGTCACAGTCACGTGACAGGAAGGAACAACGTGCTCCTGGGTTGAAGAAAAGGACTGTTTACCCTGACCCGGAAGTAATAAAGAACTGTGGACTTAATTGGGCAGGAACACCTCCGGGTCAGGGGCTATAAAAGGACTATGGGCCAGTCCAGACACTGAGCTGAGCTGGGAGGTAGAGGGGCAAGGTGTCTGGGCAAGGAGGAGAGAATTGTGTTGTGTATTTTATGAGTAGAGTGGAAGGTGCTTGGTGCACTGTGCTACAGAAAAATAGAGTCTGGGACTTTTACCTGGTGTCTGGCATGGTACCTGAGGGTTCAAGGGAGCACTAATGCCCCCTACTGCCACTATATATATATATATATATATATATATATATATATATATATATATATATATATATATATATATATATATAAAATTATATATATATATACATATAATAATAAAAGACAAAGCCCTCACTGACTGACTCACTCACTCACTCATCACTAATTCTCCAACTTCCCATGTAGGTAGAAAGCTGAAATTTGGCAGGCTTATTCCTTACAGTTTACTTACAAAAGTTAAGCAGGTTTCATTTCGAAATTCTACACGTAACGGTCATAACGGTCGATAACGGTTGAGAACGTCCGCCAGGTTGAACTTTCTTATTTATGGCCCCATCTTCACGAAATTTGGTAGACGGCTTCCCTGCGCTAACCGAAACCGATGTACTTACTTATTTCGATGGTATGACGCCACTGTCGGCCGCCATATTGAACTTTCCAAACGTCACTAATTCTCCAACTTCCCGTGTAGGTAGAAGGCTGAAATTTGGCAGGCTCATTCCTTACAGCTTACTTACAAGGTTTCGAAATCCTAAGTGTAACGGTCATAACGGTCAACAACGTCCGCCATGTTGAACTTTCTTATTTACGGCCCCATCTTCACGAAATTTGGTAGGTGGCTTCCCTGAGCTAACCGAAACCAATGTACGTACTTATTTCGGTGGTATGACGCCACCATCAGCCACCATATTGAACTTTCCAACATCACTAATTCTCCAACTTCCCGTGTAGGTAGAAGGCTGAAATTTGGCAGGCTCATTCCTTACAGCTTACTTACAAAAGTTAAGCAGGTTTCATTTCGAAATTCTACGCGTAATGGTCATAACGGTCAACAACGTCCGCCATGTTGAACTTTCTTATTTATGGCCCCATCTTCCCGAAATTTGGTAGGCGGCTTCCCTGCACTAACCGAAACCAATGTATGTACTTTTTTCGGTGGTATGATGCCACTGTCGGCCGCCATATTGAACTTTTCAACAGTCTTTGTTACTTATGGGCCCATCTTCAAGAAATTTGGTACACGTCTTCCCAACGCTAACTGAATCCTACTTAAGTACGCGTACATATATACGTCCATAGCCTGCACCTCGGTCACTGTGTGAGGTGGCATTGGGTCCCCCATCCCAACACCTCCCACGTTGTTGGCTGCCTGCCTATATTAGACCGTCCGTCGCTCCGGTCTCCTTGCTAGAGATTCACGTCTCCCTACTGATAACTACAGCCTTTTTGTTTAATCCACGGCTTCTCCGCTGTTTTATTGTTCGTTTATTACGATTATAGTTATTGTGTAGGTATTTTAGACTTACTTTACATTGTTCAGGTACCCATTTCCTTTATCATTCCAACCCCCATTACCATGTCTATCGAGATGATCACCATCGATCAAAGAACTGTCACTTACTGAGTGGTTTCTTTGCCCGGAGATACCACCTACCTTTTCCATTCACTTTGTTACATATTGCACGGCCAAATAAGGCTCACTCTTGATATCCGGAGGAACATTGTGTCTTATGTATTGAATGACTGGGACAGGTTCAAGGTGTGGACTGATGACGGTACAGGAGATAATTATACTACACAGGAGCACTAGAAGAGTGAAATGCTTAAGCCCTTCACCTATGGTTCTGCATGTGAGTTGATGGCTGCCACTGAATTGTTTGGTTGTCGCTTTCAAGTGTACCGAAATGGCCAAATATTTTACACCTTTCGACAACCGCCAATGCCTCTTAAACATCTTAGATTGACAGGTGACGATTTCAGTAGTGGACACCTTGATGTTTATGAATGTTTAAACTCTCAAAAGCTGGATGTGATTTTATCGATGAAACCGGTTGTGTGCTTACAACGCTTGACAGATGCCAAATGTTACTTCAACACAACAAATCCTGCAAATACTGTCGTAATTGAAACAAACCATGAAACTCAAACCGATTATGACAGCAGCAATCCAAGCTGTGAGATCTGAGACAAGATTACTGTTCACATGGCCGACTGTACGCTGCATGCTCAAGAGTAAGCTCAGCGCACAGCTCGGTCATATTACAACCGGAGGGCCGAACTCACAATGTGGTATACAAAGAGATCCTTAACAAATAATTATTGGCATATTTTCCCTCAGTTTAAAAAGATTTAATTTTCTTCTTAATAAAAATTTTAATGCAGTACTTTGCCGCTGCGAAGCGTGGGTATTTTGTTAGTATATATATATAAGCTAAATAACACTGACTCACTCATCACAAAATCTCCCAAACCATGAGGACTTGGGACTTAAATTTTGGAATGTAGGTTACCCTTGGCCCATTGGTACTCGCTAAGAAACGGTTTAAAAATTTCGTGGTCCAAGCGCGTTCTGTATGTATGTCTGTCTGCTTTCATGAGAGAATTACTGATTTAGATATGGTTGTTTTCTATAATTTGCTTGAACTTTCCGGTTGATCTTGTGACTTCTTTCATCTCGCTAAGTACCATAGTTCGCTTGCGGTACAGATGTATTTATACAAATGCAACAAAGTGGCTGTGGGCCAAGAGCAGGAGGTCAGGGCCTTCCTCATTCCCTCGCCAACTTCTGTTCGAGTTATCATTACATTATCATCTACAGATTGTTAAGGAGTAACTTTTGACATTTTTGAGAGAGAGATCAGAGCTACATGTGTTTTACAGGGTAGCTGCTGATTGCCAGAGACATCATGGGATGTCCTTTTCTCTCCATGCAGGGAACGTTTTGCCGTCAGATACAGTACCAACGTCTATTGATTTTTAAAGTTTGTCCTGTTTCTTTAAGTTAATGTATTTGTGTGTGTATATGTATGTATGTTTCAGCATCACCTCCGAACAGCTGGACCGATTTTCATGAAACTTGGTACACATGTTTTTAATTGGTTAACTTAAAATACTTTAGGGTGAAATCAACCCTAAGCCACCCCCTTCTGGGTACGGTGTGGGGTGATCTTGCGGTCATATATGCAGTGGAAACTCGGGTCACGACCGTAATTTGTTCCAAAACTCTGGTCGCAGCCTGATTTGGTCGTGACCCGAAGTTATTTCCCCCATAGGATTGTATGTAAATACAATGAATCTGTTCTAGACTGTACGAGCTGTATGTAAATATATATATTTTAAAGATTTTTAAGCATAAAAATTGTTAATTACACCATAGAATACACAGTGTAACAGTAAACTAAATGTAAAAACATTGACTAACACTGAGAAAACCTTGCACAGAGATAACTAACGTTGCAAGAGTTCATGCTACAGCCTTACGAACCGCTCGCTGTAAACACTTTTTTTAATGAGTTTTAACCACATTGAAAAAAATGAACATTTGAAAAATCCATAATTTATACAAAAACTAACCATAAACAACCAAGAAAACTAACCTTGCATGAGTCGAGTTCTGGCATGAAGGAAGTGAGCAGGAATCTGGGTGGAGAGAAGATTACAGTTTTGAGGAAAAGTCCCTCTTCGCGATACACTGAGAACAATGTACTGTACAGGAAGAGACTGAACACGTGCGTAAATCACCGGCACGTACGAACCGATAGGGAAATTGGCTTGTTTGTCACCCGAGTGTGTGGTCGTGAACAGATGCAAAAGTTTGGTGAACATTTGGTCGTACCCCGATATGTACGTGTACAGAGACGTTCGTGACCCGACGTTCCACTGTACATGATATCATCCAGTTGACACTCTGAATGACCACCAGAGGGCGAACTGGAGGTGACTGCCAGCATTCTTTATGTTTGAGCTCCATCGCACCCCTGTTGCTTTTAAAATTAAATAGAGTTGACTGGTTCCGGGCATCAACTAGATGATAACATATATACAAAACCGCAAGAGAAACACATTAGTTAGTCTTCATTGTTTGTTAATTTATTTTTATTTTTAAAGTTATGGTTTTTTAATTATATTTTTCTCACACAATTAAAAAAAAAACTGTATTTTCCTCTTGGGCAACACCAGGTATTTCAGCTAGTCTAAAATAAAATTAAATTTGCTTTTGAGTGCCCGTAATGGATCAATTATCGCCTCCCTCATTTGGCACTCGCGAATTCTCAGCTACTTCATAAGTCATAACACTTAATTTGGTAAAAGTTTAAAGATTTAAAGATGTGCTCTGTTCTCCTGACATTTAAAAATACATTTTAAAAAAAGACTCCAGTCTCTGAAATTTCTTTTTTTATAATTGGATGCATGAGAGTTAGCAGAAAGCATTGAGATTTCTGATACATTTCCTCCAGAAATTACAGTACACGTGTCTCCAGCAGGGGGTGTTTGTTCCCTGGATTGTGTACTTTATTGAGGCAGAACAAACTTGAGCTTTATACCCAACCCTTTTGTAACCATGGTGGAAATAACGAGATGAGAGAAATATGGTACAAAAAGATATATATTTAACTCGCTATATGACATACAGTTGTCCTTGAAAGTTTGTGAACCCTTTAGAATTTTTTATATTTCTGCATAAATAAGACCTAAAACGTCATCAGAAGTCCTAAAAGTAGATAAAGAGAAACCAGTTAAACAAATGAGACAAAAATATTATACTTGGTCATTTATTTCTTGAGGAAAATGATCGAATATTACATATTTCCAGTGACCTCATGACACCCATGCTCTTCCAATCCATCTATTGGCTTCATAGGAAGTCACCAGAGACATGAATGTCACCGCCGATGTAAGTAAAACTCGACTCAGTTGACACTCTCTTCGCAAACAGACACACTGCTGATGGCTGTGCCTAAGAGGTCATTAAAGGCCTGGATGTTGGCTTTTATCAGGACACTCGCAAGCCCAGACCCTCAGAATCCTCATTCAGTCCCTCAGGAGCCCCGTTCAGAGCTCTCATTGACTCTGTGAAGATCACATCATCATCAGCAAAGCCAAGATCAGTGGATCTTTCTTCACCAATGGATGCCACACAGCTGCTGGACCCCACGACCATGCCCAGCACCAAGTCCAAGCAAGAATTGAACAGAGTAGGAGCAGAGCACACCCCAGAATCAACGCCGAAAAACACAGAGGTTCCGCCTCCACTGACGAACCCCAGAATCAACTGAGAAAAATGAAGAGCTTCTACCCTCCACTCTGCACAGAACTCACAATACAAGTGTACAGGCAGGTACTTTGAGGGGGCCCCGAAAAGTCTCAGGATGTCCCACAAGAAGCTCGATCAACTGAGTTGAATGCATTATGAAAATCAACAAAGGCTGCAAAGAAACTCTGCCAATATTCATATTTGCACTCCATGAGAACCCTCAGTGCCAGGATGTGGTCAATGGTAGACTTCTTAGGCGTAAAACCAGACTGCTCCGGTTGCATATCAAGGATCCTATTGAGGATGGCCAGGCGATCACCTTTCCCTTTCCAGATAGGGACAAGTACTGTTTTCCTGTCACTTGGGATGATACCCTTCTCCTAAATGGAATCAAAGGTTGCTTGCAATAGCAAAGGAGGACAGCTTTTCCACCAGCTTATTAATGGCTTTGAATTAAACTTCACAGATTACAGTGGCACACTTCAAACCTATTACTACAACACAGTCGAAGAAATAATGTTTATATAAAATCAAAGATGAAGCTCTGTAGAATTTAAATGAATGCATACGTTCTTTAACATTCTGGACCAGGCTATCCAGTCAGCAGAAAAGTAAGATTTGCTCAACTAACTAACTTCATTCTGTGTTTGGGTGTCTCTGTGCTGTGAACAAATTTGGAAACGAATTGGACTTTGCACTCTCGGATGGTAAACGGTCAGAATCGTCTGGTGCAATGCTATGTGACGAGATTAAAGCCGTTTCCCACAGGGTTCAAGCAACTTTTTCACCGGTTCAAGTTTAAAATTACACCGTATCAAATTGCCTCAGTTTTGCCTTTTCTAACATCATGATTGAATTACGCTAATTGCTGACAATACACGTTTCAATAACATCGGGTAGTGAAAGTAGTTGTTTCCAAGTTGAAACTTATGAAAACACTAGATGTGTAAGCCCGTGCTGTAAAAACTTTTGAAATCGTCAGAAAAAAAAAAATTAAATGTAGAGATGTCAGGTAATTGAAAGGAACAACTCTGGGCATCTCTCACCGTTCCAGAGGAGGATTCGTTTAGCTGACGTGCTCACCTCACTTGTGCATTAGCGGGGGGAGGAAAAGTAAAGGGATACCATTTTCCTAATGTTAGTGGCTAAGCGAATTTGCCTTTCTTTGGAGGTTTCGTTTTGCCGACAGGCTCGCCTCGCTTGTGTATTAGCGGCAGGAGGAAAAGTAAAAGGGATACCATTTTCCTAATGTTAGTGGCTAAGCGAATTTGCCTTTCTTTGGAGGTTTCGTTTTGCCGACGTGCTCGCCTCGCTTGTGTATTAGCGGCAGGAGGAAAAGTAAGAGGGATACCGTTTTGCCGATGTTAACAGCTAAGCGACTTTGTCTTTTTTCAGAGGTTTCATTTTGACGACGTGCTGGCTTCGCTTGTACCATTAGCGGTTTTCTGTTTCCTCTGAGGTGGAGCCCTTACCTCGACTCCAGTTCTCACTTCTGGGGCTGGACAGACACACACTTCCATGTGTAGACGTTTATATATAAGATATCTTCGACCTACCATGCCTTAAGAGCACTTAAAAGGCTTAGCCACTCTTTCACTTGAACACCAAGGAATGAAAATTCAGACCAGAGATGTCCTTATTATCTTTTTGATCTAGAGAACAACGAGATCTGAAAGACATAAAGTGAAGACATGTTCTTTTGTCTCATGCTTCTCAGATTTTTCTCCTGAGACAAAATCCCCCACCAGTGTCTCCTCTTGAGTTTCAGCAGAGATCTCAGCAAAGTCACACAATGGACTCAGATTCTCCAAGTAGTGTCTTGACATTTTTTTTGCAATCTGAAAGTATTTGCATTGCGCCCTCAGTAACATACATTAGAATGCATTGACAATTGTTTGTGGTAATTAAAATATTTTACAAAACTGTAGCCCTCACTTCTAAATAACATTATTAGTTGCCCTATTTTATATTGCTGTGCTCCAATTAAATTGTACTCACTCTGGAAGAAAAGGCAGGTGGTGGTTAAGACTTTGGACTTCGATCCCTGAAGTTGAGGGTCCAAATCCCACTGCTGACACCATGATGTGGTGTCCCTTCATCTGTCTGTGCTCCAATTGGAAAAACAAAAGAAATGGAACTGATCATATCTCAAATGTTGTAAGTCACCTTGGATAAAAGCATCAGTCCAAATAATAAGATCCTAAAAGGGATAAATATAAGACGAGAAAGAGATCTCACAAAACCTAACATGCTTTTCAAAGCAAATTCTCCATTTTGACTGATTTTACCTCAGTAGTATTTCATTTCTCCTTATCGTCTCCTAAGGAGTTTTAGGAGAAACTTCTGGGATGACATTGACTTTTAAGAGAAACTTAAATGAGAATCTCTTTAAAGTCTCATGAGCTATGAAAGATTAACCTTTGAGCAGTCACATTTTAGCTCAATGAGGTGATCTCAAAGATCTAGTAAAGGAATTTGCAAGACACAAATCGCAGAAAAGTATTCATGCTAGGCTAATACTTGACACTTTATAGACCTACCTGGTAAATGCCATGTCATTTTCTAACACACTTATTTCAGACCGGCGTTGCATTTGGGGTTGGTGCCCATCCCAGCTAGCACAGGGAGTAAGTTAGGAACAAACCTCGGACAGGCTGCCAGTCCATAGCAGGGCGAACACACACACATATGGGCCAATTTAGCGTTGCCAACCCACCTAAACTGCATGTGTTTGGACTGTGGGAGGAAACCGACACAGTGAGAACATGCAAACTCCACGCAGGGAGGTCCCAGGATGTAAACCCTTGTCGCCTTACAGTGAGACAGCAGTGCTACCACTGCACCACCGTGCCACCCTACCAGGTAAATAATAAGTGATATTATAGTGTAACTAAAACAAAACTGTATAGCGAAGTGCTAACTGGTATGTGATGTGTAGATAATATTGAATAAATATGTTCTGTCTACATTTTCTTATTAAAGAAATTCTAATAAACTATGCCTTCAATCATTCTAAATGTGCAGAGGTGTTAGGGGTACGTCACATTTGATCTGATAACACAGTAAAACACTTGGCCTTTTTTCTCGTTTTCGATGAAAGTCACATACGTCAGGTTTATTAATTGGTGTGTCAAACCTCTTAAATAACTGGTAAAGAGCTGTCTCTTAAGGACAGCCTTTGTTTGGTCTACTTTTTGTTATTTCAAGTGAAATGTGCTTCCTTATACCAGTAAAATGCTTAAAATTCTTTTTGTGAACACTGCCGTTGCTATAGAAGATCATCATTCCTCCAGTTTTCTCTGATGTTCTCCGCTTCTTTTTCGACTTGGCTCTCTCCTTTTACAGTTCTTGCTCGGCGTCATTTCCACCATTTGTGACTGCGTTGGCAACGACTTTAAAAAAAAAATCACAAGCCAAAGATCAGAGTGATGAATGCAAAATAAAATCAGTCATTTTTAAACCTGCTTAGTCCTGAACAGAGTCACGAGAGACTATCCTAGCTAGCATAAGACGCAAGGAAGGAACAAACCCTGGACAGGGCACCAGTCCATTGCAGGGTGAACACACACACACACACTCAACTTAACCACAAATACGGGGTTTTCAGCATTGCCAATCCACCTAACCTGCATGTCTTTGGACTGTGGGAGGAAACCGGAGCACCAGGAGAAAACCCGCACAGACATGAAGAGAACATGCAAACGCCATGCATGGAGGACCAAGGACATGAACCCTGGCCTCCATACTGCGAGGCAGCAGTGCTACCATTGCTCCAAAATACAACATACTTTGAAATACATAAACATTTTGGGACAATAAAACTATTAGTTAAAATTAGTTTATTTATTAATATTTTATGAATTTATATTTTTTTTACTTATTTCCTGTCTTAGATAGATAGATAGATAGATAGATAGATAGATAGATAGATAGATAGATAGATAGATAGATAGATAGATAGATAGAGCAGACTTTATTTGTCCCTAGGGGGCAAATTGAACTTTTAACAGAAACTCTTTAAATAAATAAATACATAAACAGAAAAATAAATATATACAATCTCTGGACACTTTATTAGGTACACCTGTTCAACTGCTTGTTAACACAAATATTTAATTAGGCAATCACATGGCAGCAATTCAATGCCTTTCAGCATGTAGACATTGTCAAGGCAACCCACTAAAGTTTAAACTGAGCATCAGAATGGGGAAGAAAGGTGATTAAAGTGACTTTTAACATGGCATTGTTGTTGGTGCCAGACAGGCTGGTCTATTTCAAAATCTGATGATCTACTGGGATTTTCACGCACAAACATCTCTAGGGTTTACAGAGAATGGTCTGAAAAAGGGAAAATATCCAGTGAGCGACAGTTCTCTAGGCAAAAATTCCTTAGTTGTTGCAGATAAGAGAATGGCCAGACTGGTTTGAGCTCATAGAAAGGCAACAGGAACTCAAATAAGCACTAGTTACAACCGAGTTGTGCAGAAGAGCATCTCTGAATGCACGACACGTCGAACATCAAAGCAGATGGGGGGGCTACAGCAGCAGGAGACCACACCAAGTGCCACTCCTGTCAGTTAAGAACAGGCAACTGAGGCTACAAGTCACATAGGTTCACCAAAACTGGACAACAGAAGACTGGAAAAACATTGTCTGGTTTGACGAGTCTCAATTTCTCCTACGACATTCAGATGGTAGGGTCAGAATTTGGTGTCATCAACATGAAAGCATGGATCCATCCTGGCTTGTATCAACGGTTCAGGCTGGTAGCGGTATTGTAATGGTGTGGGGGATATTTTCTTGGCACAATTTGGACCCCTTAGTACCAACTGAGCATCGTTTAAATGCCACAGTCTACCTGGGTATTGTTTCTAACCATGTCTATCCCATTATGACCTTAGTGTACCCACCATTTGATGGCTACTGTGTAGTATAAGAACAAGAAGGACACTGGGTAAAAAAGAGACAAGAGGCAGAAAAAGGTTTGGGCAGCCACCCCGTATACTTGGTACAAAAATATGCTATAACTGAAGCACAGAGTAATCATTAGGGACAGAACTGAGAATACTTTAAGAATAGGCAGGCTTTTTTTAAAGGGTGAACAGGAAGACGTGTGCTTGTAGTGCCATAAATTGAAGTGATGTCATGTTGGATCTTCATTGGAGGGTTTGGGGAAGATGGAAGAGAGAGAGAGTTTGTACATATTGGCACCCTCTGGCCCGAAGTAAAGGTAAAGTTACCTAAGTCCTTCCACACCTCTCATGTGAACATGTGTGACAGTTTCGGCGATCCCCATATAATTGGCAGTTAAAAAAAAAATTGCAAAATTAAATAGTATTGCCGTTCAGACTTGAGATAAATAATCCATCCATCCATTATCCAACCCGCTATATCCTAACTACAGGGTCACGGGGGTCTGCTGGAGCCAATCCCAGCCAACACAGGGCACAAGGCTGGAAACAAAGCCCGGGCCGGGCGTCAGCCCACCGCAAATAAATAATAATAATTCTTTGCATTTATATAGTGCTTTTCTCATGATCTTCATCTAGCTCCAAGATGGCAACGCAGCCGGTTTTCTCTTGGCAGAACATGAAGAGGCCAGTTCAGATGGTCAGGAACTGCAGGTGGCGTCATTAGGGACATGATCGGCAATCACTGCTTCTGCAGCAGAAAGAAGGGAAAAGGCTTTAGGCAACAGCGCCAACCCCTGGCTAGGAGTGTAATTACATTCATATGAGCCTTGAAGTTGTCTCCCAAAGGCACATGTGTGACAGTAGGAATACAGCACGTACAAATAAAATTATCAGAATGGAAATAATTCAGATGTATTGTTGGTGCAAAGGGACAACAATGTCATAAGGGCACATTTGTCTTTTTAGAGTCAGGTGATTGAGATTCTCACAATTTTTAAAGGGCAGTTAAACAATAGTCTGAAACATGCTTTGGCAGAATGTAGAGAATTATGTGCTTTTCCCATAACATAAAGCGTTAGAAAATATGATATATATAACACCATCTTTGCTTATTTGCCTAACGCCTTCACTTAAGGCAAATAACAACGTCAAATGCATTACAATTGCTTTTACATTTTCATAATAGTGCACAGGCAGGGCATACGACCTGTCAGATTCACTGAGTAAGTTAAGCACCTTAATTACTGCAAACAAAGAGGATGACTTTCTGCCATGTTTTCATTTTGTTCAAAAATATTTTGGGTAATTATCCATTTTGACTTTTCTGTTCCACCTGCAGAAATTACTGCTGTCTCACTGTTGCTTGCTCTGTCTTATACATGTTGTATATTTATATTTGATTATTTACTTCTCATTTGGAACAGTTACACTTTGTCTGGCTCGTCGCGGCGGTGCAGTGAGTAGCATTGTGGTCTCATGGACGCAGTGTCTTGTGTTCATGTGCCAACCGTGGTTGTTGTCCGTTTGAAGTTTGCATGCTGACCCCATGTCTCTAAAGGTTTTCCTTCCACATCCCCAAGGATTAGTCGCATTTACATGCACAGAAACCTGGGTTCATAAAATGCCAAGAGCAATTAATTATCTATTTATTTTATACTTTTCTATTACCATTACATTATTAATACATCATGTCGTCTAACTCTTAATATGCAGAATTGTATCATCTTAGCCAGTCAACTACAGCTACCAGTAATTTCCTATACATAACAATGCTTCCATTATTCTAAACATTGCTTTGTTAATAGGAGTGTCCTATGGGTTTTCCCATTGATCTTATTGCTACTTTATAATAAGGGTGTTCAGGCTTTCAAACTAGTTTGTCCTCACTTTTTAAGGGGGTGTTCATTACTCATTTACTTATGTTATTATGTTATGTTATGTTGGTGGTTCCTCTAAGATGAGGTAAAGCCCTCATGTTCCTAAACTTTGAACAGCGTTTAGTCAAACCATTAGCTAACTAAAGTCAAACTTGCTGGATATCATGGCCGGCCTGTACACTGGTACTGTGAGTGCTGTATAGAGTGGAGGCAGAACCTCTGTGTTTTTCCCAGTTGATTCTGGGGTTTCTCAGGGGTTGTGTTTTTGCTCCTACTCTGTTCAATGTTTGCGTGGACTGGGTGTTTGTTAAGGTTGTGGGGTCCAGCAGTTGTTGGGCATCTGTTGGTGCAGAGAGATTCATGGATCTCGACGTTGCTGACGATGCTGTGATCTTCACAGAGTCAATGGAGGCTCTGATCGGGACTCTTGAGAGACTGAGTGAGGAGTCTGAGTGTCTGGGCTTGCGAGTGTCCTGATAAAAACCAAGAACCAGACCTTTACAGTAATGACCTCTTGGGCACAGCCATCAGCAGTGTGTCTGTCTGTGGAGATAGTGTCGACTTCATTTAGAGGTTTACTTACCTCGACAGTGACATCCATGTCTCTGGTGACTCTTCCTATGAAGTTAGTAGATGGATTGGAAGTGCATGGAGGTCATGAGGTCACTGAAAAGGGGTGTGTGGCTCTCCCGAAATCTCTGCAAAAGGATGAAGGTCCAAGTCTTTAGAGTTCTCGTACTTCCTCTCTTGCTATGTGGTTGTGAGGCATGGATGCTATCCAGTGACCTGAGTCAATGAGTGGAGTCCTTTGGTACTGTGTCTCTTCGGAGAATCCTTGGGTACTGCTAATTTGACTTTGTGTCGAATGAGTAGTTGCTCATGGAGTGCCAAATGAGGCACACTACCTGCATTGTGAGAGAGTGTCAGTTACGGTACTACGGCCATGTGAAGCGATTCTCCGAAGGTGACCTTGCTTGCAAGATCCTCATTGCTGAGGACCCGGGTGGCTAGACAAGGACAAGGAGACGCCCAAATACCACCTGGCTCTGGGAGGTGAATGGTCATTTCTGGAGGGTGGGACTGGACTGCGTGTCTGCCAACCAGAATCCCGATCCCTCCCAACCTGAACCTGATTAGTTACATACATAACTGTCATAGTAAGTATATTTTTGCATTAAATTATAAAAAATGATCAGGTATTGATTAAAAATATTGATTAAAACTCTACTGTGTAAACCCAGCAACGCAATTTTGAGAGCAGTAGGATAACATGTTAAAAGTAAGATGCCTTGTTTACTTCGATTAATTTTTAAAATATGCAAACACCTATAATAATTCAACACTTCTATTATATTTTGCATTATTTTTACTTCAGTAGCACTGAGTGTAAGACAAGAAGCACACATAGTCATATGCCAATTCTTTGCAGGGCTCAATTGCATAGCCCAGCAGAAAAGAGTTTGCTGCATGCATTCCGGTAATACAAACCTATAAATAAAGCACAAATTTGGCTGAAACGTATTTATAAAACACAAGAAAATGATCACAGGCGCCAGGCTTATTTTCGGATTCACTTTGGTCAATGATGACATTTAAGTCTTTTCTTATGCAGCTTAATGACGTCAAAACATTTTGACAAAGGAGATTATTAAAACACCAGGTTTCTGCCTTACCTGGGTTATTCACCTTAACCGGATTCTGCGTGTCCCTGTAAACCTACTGACTGTTGGGTTAGACTGATTAGCAGGCCCAACTCCA
The DNA here is from genome assembly GCF_016835505.1 of Polypterus senegalus. Lineage (NCBI taxonomy): Eukaryota > Metazoa > Chordata > Cladistia > Polypteriformes > Polypteridae > Polypterus > Polypterus senegalus. The sequence goes on from NC_053160.1 coordinate 13,692,859, forward strand.
AGGGGGTCATTAAGTTGGGCTAGCTCCCTCTGACCCTTGCTGTCGGGCTTCACCTGCGACAAAGTGATCACCTCAGACAGCACATCCCATGTAACTTTAATTTATTTTTCATATTAAATAAAAAACAAAAGTTAAGTGTAAATCCTAAAGATTACATTTACATCCAATGGCTTATTTATATACTGCCTTTTGAATAATTGTGAGAAATACTTGAGCAGTGCTAGAGAAATGTTACAGTGGTAAAAATGCAGCTGTAACAAATGTGAAGAGCATAATCATCGAGTCATTGACAATGCTAAATGACAGAGGATGAGGTTTTAATGTAAGCCCATCTGGCAGAAGCTTACAATTGGAACTAAATATTTAGCAATTGTGGCCCGCAGGGGGTGCTTCTTCTCCCCAAACCAAAAACAGACACAGACACAAGTTGTGCAATACACACAGGCTTTTATTCGGCTGTGGGAAACTCTTCCCAATAGTTTCCCAGCTGCACAACACATTTCAGTAGAGCACCAAGCACATTTTCTTTGCCTTCTTTCTCTGGCTTCTCTGTTTCGCTTCTTCTCTCTCTGCCTCCATTGCTCCTCCAGCAAGTGTCATCTTCTCCCTCCCGACTCTGTCTCCCAGAGGAGTGGCAGCTGGGTCCTTTTATGTGGTACTCGGGAGTACTTCCGATGTCCCGTAGGCTTGGTCCAGAAGCACTTCCAGGTAAGGTGGGCTCTGTAGTCCCTGCAGTACCCCTTGGTGGCACCCCTGCAACCCAACAGGACTGAGCCACCAAACTCTAGTTCCCAGCATACCCTGTGTGAATCTATGGTGCAATAGCAACCCAGAGGGGTTCCCACCTAGTGATCCTCGGGAAATAATGCCCTGAGTACACTCTCTCCACCAGTTCTTCCACTTTGGAGACATACCAGTCAGGCAAGCATGCAGACAATGTATTCAAAGTCTACTGTTGCAGTCATGGCTGAGTTGATCATTCATACGTGAGCCCCATGCCAGTGTTCCAAAACACTTTTTCTCCATATAAGTGTTATTGAAACCCACCAAAGAGGTAGGGGAAACCTCCTTGTGGAATCGAACTGGATTGTCAGAGTTGTTTTCCCCTTGTGGAATCAGCGTGATCATAAGAGCCTGGGTGGGGGGGTCACCATTGGAGAATTGATTATTGATCGTCAGGATGGCTCCCCCTTGTGGAATCGAGCACAGTTGTTGGAGTGTGTGTGGTGGGGTTGGGGGGACGGCTTTATTATTACAGAATCAGGCTTGATTGTCAGAGCAGTTCCCTCTTGTGGAATCAAGTGCAGTTATCAGGACATGGGTGGGACCACTATTGGCAAATCAAGCTCAGTCGTCGGACCACTTTCCCTTTGTTGGGGGGAGGGTTCTCCATTGGAGATTCAAGAAGAATCACCACTGCACAACCCACTCACAACTCACCATAATCCTATTCCATCATGAACATTAGCAATCCATGGCCCACCAGTGGCTATCCAACACCAGAAAGTGTGTTGTGACACAGGTGTTTTGGAAACACTGTTCTATTCTATTCCAGTTTGAGGATTATTATTATTATTGTTGTTGTTGTTGTTGCTAAATTATTATCTATGTGGAATTAACCTATACTTTTGTGTCTCCTCCTCCCAATGTTTATGATAGGTTGGTGCCCGTGTGCATTGCAATGTATTGTAATGACTCAGAGGGACATAATACTCAGGTCCAGAACATGGGTCATTATACTACAGTACTCATTATGTAGCATAACAGTTTTTATTATCAAGATACGCCAGCCTCCTATGGAGTACAAGGGATATGACACCGTCTGTGGACCAGCTGAGATGATATCCAAACTGGAAGTATCAGGACTATCTCTTTGTTTAATGTGTATTTCAAAGCACTTCACCATAACTGTACAAAGTAAAGAGCACCAAATGAATATCTGCTGACCATCCTAAACAAAAATAAATAAAATTTTAACTCAGTTTGACTTATAGTTGCCCTCTCCACATATCCAAATTGCCTACCCCAGGATATCCTTAGTAATTTTAATGTGTCAAAACAGTCAAAAAGATTAAACAAGTTGAAATAAACATACAGAAATTGCAGAAGTACAATAAGCAGAATTAGAGACCCAACAAAAAATTTGATTATATAATAAAAACAATTTCAGGTGGAGGTTCACCACTGGCCTCTTGTCAGTCGGCACTTTTACCAGACTCTGTCAGTCCCATTGTTATGGAAAGTTGCTTAACCTGTTAAAAAATATGAGAACAATTGAGACATATTTTAATCTTGTAATGTGCCCTAAGTAAACGCATTAGGCAAATAAGCAAGAATTTCAAATAAACCATTGTGTTTTGGAGAAAAGTCATTCACTTGTGTCTGACAAAATAGTGTCAGATTCTATTTCAATCTGCTTCTTAGAAAATGTGAGAATCACAGTAACCAGATTCTGAAAAAAAGTGTCATCGCTGTATTGTTGTTTATTTGCACCGACATTATGGCTGAATTATTCACAAATTCCGAATCGTAGGGTTTGAAAGACATCTTAACTTGCCCACCCAGGGTTCAGTCAATTGAAATGGTTGAAAGTTGGTTAATTAATCATAAGTCTAACCTACTTATTATAATACTTGTAATTAACCAAATACTTCAACAAAGCTCCTACTTTATTTACCTTATCTTTTTCTGTTGTAGAAGGTAGTGGTCTCTGGCCTTTAGAATTATATCAGGGCAATTGAGGCACACTCATTTTAAGGAACAGAATAATACCATTTACTAGTATAAAGACAAGGATTACAGAAATATAATAAATGTATATAGTGAAGGTGAGGGGGTACCAGAGAGCCCCAAACTTCAACACAAAAACACCCAAATAAATGGGTGTTTATTTTATAAAAACCTCATAAAAAGCACCAAGCACAACACACCTCTCCTGGGCAGTCTAATGGTCTGGAATTACTACAGATTTTATTTTTTTCTCCAGCCATCTGGAGTTTTTTTTTTGTTTTTTCTGTCTACCCTGGCCATTGGACCTTATTCTATGTTAATTAATGTTGACTTATTTTATTTTCTGTGTCTGCGTCTTTTATTTTTCTATTCTTCATTATGTAAAGCACTTTGAGCTACTTTTTGTATGAAAATGTGTTATATAAATAAATGTTGTTGTTGTTGTGTATATATATATACACATACATATATATATATATACACACATATATATAGTACCAGTAGACCCCTGCAAAGTCGCAGTTCAGAGTCCGCAACCTAAGTCATTCGCAGATTTTTCCATAGAACTAATAATTGTTAGCGGAAACCACAAATATCCTCCACAATTTGTATGGCTTTTTTGTGGCAATACTGTACTGTAGGGAGAACAGGAAGCAGCTGTATAGAAAACTGCGACTTGGGATGGTGAAAGTAGCCAATAGAATTTGAAACTGCAACTCCCAGCAGTCCCTGCAGTGGCTCTGATTGGCCTTCTGCTGCAGGTGCTGAGGCTGTTGAGGTCAGAGGATGTCAGTGCAGCTTTTAAAAAGGGGACCGGTGACCAAAAGCAAAAAAAAAAATTTTTGTAATTTGTGTTTCAAGTTCCTGTCTGTCTGCTTTCTGTTGGGTTACCTGTACTTATTAATTTTGTCCTGGATAGTTTCATTCGTCTGGATTGTCTGCCGTCTGCCTGTGTACATGAGGACAGTAAGTGGATTCATGGCCATCCTGCAAAGAAAGGAGCGCTCCTGAACCTGTCCACCCATCTTCACCATTTCAGGAACTATCAATAGGACTATCTATACATTCCCATTCAATGTGCGGATCCCTGGACTATCTATTTTCATTATTACATTTCATCCGTTGCCATTTTTCATGATTTACTGTGTGTGTTTTGTTTGTGCTTTGTTATATTTAATGTGTAATCGCGGTAAGGGGAACAGGGGTGGTATCGTTGTTTTCTTATTTCATTTGTTTTCATTACATTCTTTATTTGCTGTTTGATTACTGGTTTGCTTTGTTTTTGTCTCTGTTTGTGAGTGCCCGCGGGTCGGGTCAAGGCTGGGTGCGTCCCTGGAATCTCCACTATAAAAATAAATTAATCACTGTCTCCTCGATTGTGGCTTCTCAGGCGACACTACACTTACTTAAAAGCCTGAACAGTACCTGCCATTTTTGGCTGATTGCTTTGTTTCTCTCTCCTCCCCCAGACATTCTCTGCTCTTGTTGAAGATTTGATGTCTATTCTTTAATCGATAACTAACTGCATACTGAGCTCCTTTTACTTCTGAAAAAGACATGTTTGTTTGAAGTGTATGAATAAAGTTCCTGTCTCTACATTTTGTGACCCAAGCATAGTACTTTGTACATATTGTTCCAGTAGTTTTTTAAATAGTTTTTACAGTTCATTAGCAGTGTTTAAAATGATTAGTGTTGCAGTAATTGTGATGCTCTTTGCAAAAAGTGTTCCATTAAAATTTTACTTTTTTTTTGTGAATTTTGACATTTACTTAAAGTGCAGCAAAAAAGTATTTACTTTCCAGTATGCCTTCCAATTATGTGGCAGTTTAAGGGTTAAAGATGCCACCAAAACGAGCTGGACCTTCTAAGGCTTCTGGCAATGAAAACGCACTTGCATGAATTACAGTACAGGTAGTCCTCAGGTTACGGACACCCGACCTACGACATACGAACGGGGCCACAGCTGCGACGCATGCGCCTCAGCAACTGCTGGTCTGGGGACGCTGCAAGCGGTGGCTGGACGGAGACTGGAGGGGGGCGATTTCGCTGCTCGTGCAATGTAAAGTCCCTCGGCCGGCTCCCAGCGGCAAGCTGTTTCACTGCCTGCCCACCACACACGGCTGCCCCATTTGTTCTAGGTGGGCAGCTGGTAATGCTGTAAGCGGTGACCCGGTTGTGGCTGAACGGAGGCCATTGAGGGTGAACTTGCCGGCAGGGTGTAGTATTGTAGTGTACCTTGGATGGCTGCGTGTTGAATGGAGGCGGTGGTGTTGCAGACGCAGCAGGCAGCTTTGTAGTGGAGGTGACTGTGAGGTGGGCTGGTGATGCCCCCATTCATTCTCAATAGCAAGCCTGCTTGTACTGTTACGCACATAGCCGGAAGTTGTCTCTTGTCAGTACAGGGTGGCTCAGATCTAATTATGCAGATCCAGATCATCTGGATGACTTTGATTTATTTGGGACGATTGCAGTTCGGCGCGAAAACGATTCTTCATGTCATCGGTTCACACACTTCTCGATGGTCCGGGATTTTTCGGGTGATTTTCTATGTAATAAACTGAATAAGTTATAGCGTAATGAATATTACATAATTAGATCTGGCCCACCCTATACATCAGACGTGCTGAGGATGGGTGTCTTCCTGCTGTGATAGCGTGTATAGTGCTGTGCAGAAGAGCTCATCTTAACCTTTTGTCTTCACCCTTCAAGAATGTCTCTGAAACACAAATCTGATGCAAGTGCTGGTGATACAGTAAAGAAGAGAAAAACCATCACCATTGAAAATAAAGTAGAAATAATGAAAAAATCAGAAAGAGGTGAAACTCCATCATTCATTGGCAGAGCACTTGGTTACAGTCAGTCAACAATAGCATTTATTAAAATAATATCTGTTCCGACTTACATACAAATTCAACTTAAGTACAAACCTACAGTCCCTATCTCGTACGTAACCCGGGGACTGCTTGTACATATAGCTGTAACATCTGTATTTTACATTTTAGCACTGCGGGAGACATAGCAGTACAGTATACGGGTTTACCTTTACATTCTTTATTTTTAGGTAATGTATTAAGCTGAGTTTGAAATTAAATTAAAGTGTTTTGGGGGCATATTTAGGGTTTAAACTATGAAAATAGACATTTTTTTAACCACATCCAAAATTCGCGGTTTTTCACAATTCGTTGGTGCTCTAGGAACGTAACCCCCGCAAAATTTGGGGGTGTACTGTATATAGTAATGGCTCCTGCTTGAAAAAAGTCTCCAGTAGTATTATAAAATATTCATGATGAAGGTAATTTGATAGAAGAAAGAACGAAAGACGAAAGCTGAAGGAAGAAAATAATGTATCAAATGAATTAAAACAGATATGCAAAATGGTTCCCCTTTTTGTGCTGAGAGTTGCGAAATCAGTTTTGCGCAAGTGTATATTATGTGTAAGACTGAGGAGACATTGTGTTCACAACATATGTAATTAAACAAACAGCTTTAACAACAAGAAAGAAGCAAAGCCCTGTACTACAAAATGATTATTTCTAAGGAGATTACTGCAAGTTTCGAGGTTTCATGTCATTGCAGCAATCCTAACGTCCGGGTCAGTTTGTTCTTGGAGTCCTTTATTTGATGATTTACTTCACAGTGTCCTTCTATTCCATTCCACACTCCCCATGTCTGACCAGTTTTGCCTGTTCATGCCCAAAGGGACATGCAGGTTAAGTGTCGAATCTGTCCTCAGTGTAAGTGTGGGTGTGTGTATAAGCGAGCCCTGACATGGACTGGCCCCCCTTTCCAAGGCTGATCCCTGCTTTGTTCCCCGGCACTGCCAGGATAAACTCTGCTCCCTCTGCAATTCTGAATTGAGTTAAGCTGGTTTGAGAATCTTTATGATACTTTTTCTAGGTTCAGTTTATGCGAAGGATGTATAGACATGCATAATTCCTGGTTTAAACACCAGATGTCTAGATATAGTGATAATTATGAAAATTATAAAATTTAAACATAAAGACAAGTGCCTTAGGGTAGATATCTAGCTATATTTTGCGTGATCCTTATAGAAAAGAATCTCTATTACACAGCAATAAAAATGTTGCCTTTAATAGGCACTTGGCATTGTGCGTGAGCAAATGTGGGAGAGGCACCTGAAAGCGATAACACCTTCACCTTCTGGAGAGCGAGCATAAGAAACAGGAGAAGGAAATGCAGCGCACGCACACAAGTACACATGCACTGTCTGAAAACTCAGCAACCGAATGGAAGCTGACGTACCAAACTGTCTTCTGCAAAAAGTATCCTTCACTCGCTGTATAGGCCGAAATGCCTTGTTGACCCCATGATGTCTCGCCATATTAAACCCAGAACTGGTTAAGTGGCTCAGTGGTTGGTGCTGCTGCCTCACACCTCAATTCCCAGTTACATTAGTATCTACATGTAGTCTGAACTTACTTCCAGTTTCTGCATCAGCGTTTACCAGGAACTCCTGATTCCTCTAAAATCTAAAGGATGATGAATTGGCAGCTGTAAATTTGTACTGACAGAAATGACTTTAGAGATGTGTGGCATTGTCCTCTGCTATGGATTTGGTGTACTTGATGTCACTCGTATTGGCTCCAGCTCCCCATGTCCTTACAATTGAAAAGCTGATTCAGAAAATAGCTGAATGCATGAAATTAATGAGACAATGATGCTATATGGATTGATAGACTGGCATATGTGTTCAGAAAAGGAATGATAGATGGATGGATAGATGAATGGGTTTAGGGTGGATGGATGGATGCAGTAAAGGCTATGATTTGGCTTCTGTTTTATTACTTTTCTCTTTTGAAATTTTGCTTTTTGCTCTCAGGGTTTTAACATGATCTTAATCTGATTCTGCTTTTTAAAAATGTATTTCCTCTAGCAAAATACCCGCGCTTCACAGCGGAGAAGTAGTGTGTTAAAGAAGTTATGAAAAAGAAAAGGAAACATTTTAAAAATAACGTAACATGATTGTCAATGTAATTGTCACATGCTTATTTTAGTATTCAGAGTGAATTTGATGAATGTAATGAAAAAAGAAGGCGAACAATAACAGGCTTGAAGCGGTGGAGTAAAGAAGAAGGGAGCAGTGAGCACAATGAACAGCTGAGGAAAGTAAGGAAGTGAGTGAGGAAGCAGATGAGCGTGGGATGTCGTTAATGTATATAGGCAGGGAGCCAACCACATGGTAGGTTGCGCGGACAGCAGCTGTGCAGAAAATGGAAGGGGGACCGGGGGCGGCCCTTGTGTGTCTCTGTCATGAAATAAATCCTCTGTTAACGAAAATAAGGAATGAAACTGCCAAAAAGAGAGGTCAGTTCCGAAAGGTCCTTACAGCATAATGGTGAGAACTACCTAAAAGAAGCAGTTATTTTTGAAAGTTTGTTATGGGTCACTGCGCGAAATAAAACATATTTAACGTTTGTAAGTATAGTGTAAAGGATGTGCATGGGAAATTTGGGCTTCCCACGTATAGTGGAAGTTGCAGAAATAGTGAGGAGGGGTTCCCCCTATCTATATATACAGTTTAGGGGGTATACCCATCCCCCTTGGCTGTTGCAATAGGACATGAAACATACCTAACTTTTGTAAGTACACTGCAAGGAATGAGCATGAGTAATTTCAGCTACCCACCTATATGGAAAGTGGGAGAATTAGTGATGAGTCAGTGAAGGCTTTGCCTTTTATATACATAATATACAAAATATGAAGCTGGTTTTAAATTAAAAGTCATTGAAGTGCGAAAGAAATTGGTAACTGCGCTGCTGCAACAAAATTTGATGTGTCTGAGAAACTAATGTGAGATTGCAGGAGGCAAGAAGATGAAAAAAAAAATGAAGTGTTGTATTTTTGAACGGACATACAAGTCGGGGTCTGATTTAATGATCGATTTTTTGGTTTTCAAGACCCCACTTATACGTGAATATATACAGTACTTAAAATGTCTCTAGTTAAGTCTTCGTTTTTGGTCCACTTTCTTCAGAACAGGCTGCATGCCTCTGTCAATATGGCTGCTGAGCTGTGCTCTTCATTGAGTTGTCCTTTTCAGCTCATGGTGTGTAAGATGCTCCTTCACCAGTTGGTAAGAGAGAGAGAGGGTGGGGTATAGCAAGCAAATTTATAGGTTTTCTGTCCAACCCCTACAGCCAATAGGGCATCATGATACTTAAAGGCTTCTGATACAAGCCAATTCCAAACAGCCACACTTCAGACCAATGGGGCAGAGAATACCTTCACACCTGCCACCCCCCAAAACCATGTGTTAAGGTGCAGCTTGCCAGTTAGCCAGTCAGGCTTTCCTGTGGGGGTTGACTGAGAGGGTCCTGCAGAAAATCACTTGCCAAACTTGTCTGAGGCACGTCCCCCAACCCTGTCATAAAATTCTCTATCCTGACTTAGTTCAAGGGGGTAAACATGAACGCTTCTCACCAATGAAACACTAATATTACATTGAGTTGCCTAAATTACAAATAAAGACATGCAAAATATTTATCAACTTGTATGCAAAATTTCACACCGCAACAGTGTTGTTTGATGAGGGAAAAAATAATTGAAGGAATTTTATTATGAGGCTACCATATAACAAGATCAGAAGAAAGTTATGGAGTCTGAAGACTTTTTTTTTATTTTATTAAAATCAAATAACACTCCATATACATAACTCAAGTTTTACAAAGGTTTGAAACAAATTAACCCCCACCCCTGAGAAAGAGAGCTAAGCCAGCAGTGTAAAACGTAAAGCTAGTAAAAATAAGTAAATAGATAAAATAACAAATGAATACAGATAAATGGAGTAAAAGAGGGGAGAGAACCTGCTTCCTCAATTTAAATGCTTATTCTAAAATGTTGTTGATTAGATCCTGTCAGGTTTTGAAAAACTTCTGCACAGATCCTCTAAGTGAGATTTTGATTTTTTCCAGTTTCAAATAGTATAAAACATCAGCTACCCACTGACTTAGAATAAGAGAGTTAGGATTCTTCCAGTTGAGCAAGAAAAGTCTACGTGCCAACAGTGTAGTAAAGGCAATTCCAGTTTGTTTGTCCTTCTCCACTTTAAGCCCATCTGGGAACCCACCAGACACAGCTGCTAGTGGGTTAGGAGGGATTGTGACACCAAGGCTCTCTGATAGGCATTTAAAGATTTTGGTCCAGAATGATGTTAATTTGGTACAGGCCCAAAAACATGTGACCTAGTGAGGCTGGAGCTCGATTGCAACGTTCTCAGGTTGGATCTCGCCCTGGAAACATTTTGGACAATTTTAAACGAGACAGATTCACTCGATATATAATTTTAAGTTGAATAATTCTTAAATGGAGCTCGAATGAATTCTGTGGATGGCTACTTTCCACTCCTTTTCTGAAATATTGAGTAAGAGATCCTTTTCCCACTGTTCTCTTTGAAAGGGAGGGACTGTAAAATAGTTTTATATATTACGGAAATGCTGTCTGAGTCCTCGAGAATGAGCAATATGTTTTCCGGCATAGAGGTAGGTGTGAGGAGAGTCTGAAGACTTTCTGAACGTGCTGTGTACTTTTACTTCTTTGAATGGAATTAGAAAATAAAAATTGCATGGATGGATGAATGGATGGAGCTATACAGTAATCCAGTGATTAAAACATTCATTTTCAGGGCTTTCCAGATAGATGGTGTGGACCACCAGGGGGCACACCAGCCACCCCAACCCTGACACAGACATTTGTGGGACACAAGCGCAAGCACACACTTTTATTTTTTCTTTGTTTTTCCTGTGGGAATCACCTTCCCCCCGTTTCCGACTGGTACAGCACAGTCACAAACACAGTTCAGTACAAAAAACTTTTTCTCCTTCCTCCTTTCTCTGTTGCCAACATTCCTCCTGGGAAGCTTCATCCTCTCCCACCCGACTCTTTCTCTCGGAGTAGTGGCTGCTGTCTCCATTTATAAGGCACCCTGAAATGCTCCAGGTGCTCGCACCCCTTCTGGGTGTGGTGGAAGCACTGCAACTAAGAGATCAGCAGCAGATGCAGAAACCCCTGGAGGAGCCCACAGACCCTAACAGGGTTGAACCAAACTCCAATTCCCATGGAGCCCTGCGGGAGTCTGAGGCAGCGCCACACCCCAGAGGGGCTGCTACCTTGCACTGTGGGGGATGTAATGCTCTGGAGCAGGTCCTTCCAGTGTAGGGGCATCCCGGATGGGTAAGGGCACTAGCCGTTCACCACATGGACATCTTTTATGGTGCTTGTAAAGGACATCTTGTAAAAATTACACTGGCCAGGTGTATTGACTTCATATATGGTTATCTGCTTTTTGCCTTCATGAACTATTCTGCAAAGTCATTTTCATTTTAGTAATGACTCAGTGCTCTCTTATTTTTATAAATATTTCCATTGAATAGCACAATTAGGCAAACTTGTTTTCTTGCTGAATATTATGGCAGATTTAATGCTTGTGTTAAAGTACATTGTGTCAACTCAAGGATAATCGTTTTAACCATGGTTGTTGTTAATGGTTCCACCCAACCTGAAGGCATCGATTCAGCATAACCAAAAGTCCATAGCATTCTGTAATCATGAGAGAATTTCGCGTTAGATCTACGTTAATCATAGCCTCTAGCGAGACATGTTGCATTTCAAAGTTATGCAGCTCTTGCTTAGCTGATTAGCTGTGTGTTGTTTCTGTTTGATGTTTTTGTTCTGCCAGTCTACCAGCCACCTGGACGTCTGGCTGAGTGGTTTCTGTCCCGCACTGTGACAGAGTGTTGTTTAGATTATATCCTTTTACAGTTTATAAAATCTAAAAATAAGTAAGGGTGCTTCAAATCCTTGAAAAATCTGGAATGAAAGAGACATAAAGTTTCGACTTTACAGCCTTCATCGCACAAAATGCTGTGTCCCCAACCTTATCTAATTTTTAAATTTGCTAATTTTTATTTTTTTCAGATGCCGTCCTTCATTAAATCCTGTTTATACTTAAGCAGTTCCCTCCATCATGACTGAGACAAAGACACGTTGTTCCTCGATTTCCTCCTCTGCTCCACAGTTTAAAATTACAAATTAGACAAATTCAGACGCTGTGATTAAAGTGCACACTGAAGACTTTCATTTAAGGGGTCACACAACACTTTTTCTACATAGTCCATTTCAGGGCACCATAATGTTTGTCATACAGCAATGGCAGGTCTATTAAAGCCATCATATTTAGGACTTTGCTGCATATCCCAGCATGCAATGACTGCTTGAAGTCTGTGATTCACTGACATCACCAGATGCTGATGGTTTTCTCTGGTGATGGTCTGACAGGTCTCTCATGCAGCCATCTTCAGCTCCTGCTTGTTTCTCTTCAGCATATGGAAGGTGTAATAGATGGCTGTTAGTTTATCCCAGACAACACCCCCAGGCCGCTAGATGGAGTCCTCCAGGCAACATGGAGGTGCCCCGAATTCCCGCCTGGCATCATGGACAATGGAGTTCGGCATCACAGCCCTGCTGGATACCGTGGAGGCCGCCAGGGGACGCTGCAGGGAGGCACGAGTATTTTTTATTATAGTCCGGAAGTACTCCCTAGTCACGGGGACAGAAGAAATGAAGTACTTCCGAGCTGAAGAAAAAGAAGAGTTTTCATCTGACCCGGAAGTGCTATGGAAACACATGGACTGAAGGACTATAAAAGGACTGTGGGAAACCCAGCAAGCCGAGCCGGAGTTGGGAGGAAGTGCAACAGAAATGCTGGGTGGAGAGGAGGAATTATCATGATTATTGTGTGTTATTGATTTATTATTAAGCATTGTGGAGGTGGAGGTGCTTTTTGCACAATATAGAAGAAATTAAAATTATTTCTTATATTTTTACCTGGTGTCTGGACATGTTGTCTGTGGGTTACATGGGGCAACAGTGACCCCTACTGTCACAAAGGCCTGATCATTTGGATTGAAATCAGGGCCCTCATATGTATAAACAGTGCGTATGCACAAAAATGTTGCGTATGAACGTTTCCACGTTCAAATTGCGATGTACAAAACCTAAACTTGGCGTAAAGCCACGTACATTTCCACGGTACCTCATACCCTGGTGTATGCAAGTTCTCCGCTCGGTTTTGCAGACTGGCAGCACCAAGCGTCAAAGTAGTGCTACTGTTCCGGTGTGGTTACCCTTTCTTTTTCAGATCCACATCCCTGACGCAGATTTATAAATGCACTGAAATTAACCGCATATTGTTTATTAGTTTAATGCATCTGATTGTAATTAACCAGTAACAATATAATGGTCCACGGAATGGTCAAACTATTCTAAATACAATAGCTGCTTTAGCATTGTTAGTCTAACTGCACCTTCTTCTTCTTTCAGCTGCTCTTGTTACGGGTTACCACCGCAGATCATCGTTTTCCATATTACTCTCACTGAACCACTCAGAGTATTAATATCACTGTATCTGAGAGGGGAATCACAGATCTACAGAATCTGAGAAACAGAATAATCGGTATACAGTATCAAGCACACGCTGCCTCAGCCATGCTGTCTATTGAACTGCTTTCACACAGCAAACGTTTCAAAGCCTTTCCTGTACGGACCTTGCAGTTCAGAAACAGTTTCAACGCACTCAAGTGCTCCTTGTAGAACTGTTTGTACTTATAAGTAGAATTACCTCACTTTAAACTTGCGCTACGGTTATAATATTGCACAACCTGAGGCACTTTATAAAGCGTGTATTTACATATGATGACGATATCATTTTAAAGATAAAATGCAGCAAAATATGTTTATTATATTATACAGATAAAACTTTAACTTCATTTAAATAATCTATATTGGAGCCAATCCCAGCCAACACAGGATGCAAGGCAGGAAACAAACCCCGGGCAGGGCGCCAGCCCACCGTAGTAATCTATATTGTTAATAATTAAACATGCCAGGACACGGTGCCGCAGAGCTAGCGAGTCGGTGGCGCTCCGTTCATGGATTGTTTCTGCCTCACGCTATATTCTTGCTGGTGCTGACGTGGCACTGGAAGGATAGATGGATAGAATAATTAAACATGTACTACGAAGATATTTCAATGTTCCTGAAAAGTTCTGAAGAATCGGCGTTCTAAGCTTACAGATGGCTTAACGTCTATTACAGAGCTGATTGTGTGGCAATTGGGTATTTGGAGAAAGAAAAGTAAGGACAGGAATTGGATTGGTTACTACGTTTGAAAGAGACAGTACTGCTACAATTTAGTATTTCATCGAAGGTTTGCACACGGCGCAACAAGCATCTTGCGTGAGACATGAACAATCACTGCACCATCATGTTCCCATGTTTAATAACATGCTTTAACTCCTATCATCATGAAAATGATATCACGTTGTGAACCCGGCTTGGACACAGACAGGCGGACATGTTGTTAAAGCACCACCACACGTTTATTTACACAGACTATTTACAATACTGGTCACAAAGACCCCAGTCCATTGGTCACTCAGACCCCAGTCACGTGCACAATTACCCCAGTCACACACAGTCTTGGCCTCACAATGCCTTGCCTTCGGGCCGCCTCCACAGCTCCTCTGAGCTTTGTCCTTCCTCCTCCCGACTCCAGCCTCGAATGAATGGAGACGGCCCCTTTTATATGGTTCCCGGATGAGCACCAGGTGTTCCCGGCATTCCTCCTCTGGCCACACCCCAGAGTGGCAGAAGTGCCGGCTGTCCTCCCAGCTGCTCTACGGGTGCCGTCCTAAATCTTCCCCCCAGCACTTCCGCCACACCAGGACCCCAAGGCATTGGGGCGCCTCCTGGCCGTGACCACGGGCCCCTACAGGGTGGAGCTTCCATGCCCTGTACCCGTGGCCCCCAGAGCAACCCCCACGTGATCCAGGGTGGGCACAGACCCACATCTGGTCCCTCATGACGTCCCGGCCGGGTCATGGCCCCTGGCATCCCTGACAACGTATACTGTACATCTCAGTATTTTAATTATTCAGAGAGCTGTAATTTCACGAATGTAATGGATTCTGTGTCCTGTGGGAGGATGAGAAAGAATGGAAACACGTAGTGATTCACACACACAGAGCACATAGAAGATCAAATACAAAACAAAGCATTTAACGTGCTACTTTAGTTACAATGAGATTTGAGAAACTAGTAAATTAAATGATTTTAAGATGAAGTTTATGATGTTCTACTTTAATGACAAAATAAACTGCGTGATTAAAGTGGAAATGTCGAGATTAAAGTTGACATTTCGTGCTTTTTTCCCACCGTGTGCCTATTTTTTTTTTGTCTGTACCCTAATAAGCTTTCATATGACACTCAGATGGTGGGCTACAACTCGCCTTTTCACAGCGACTTTGATATGTGACTTCTTTTTTATTTCGGGCACTGTGCGACTTTGTGAACTTGAGCTTTCGAGTTTCTCCGACACTCTATGTCACTCAATCAACTTCCTTTTGTTGATTATACCACTGTTTAAACAACAAATAGTACATTTTTTCTTGCCTCTACTTGGTATTCTCTGAAATTCTTATACAGTATTTTCCCCTATGCTTTTCCCATTGTCTTTTCACAAAAGGCTGATCTTAAAGGCTAATTATATTGATTTGCATATTCAAAGAGGTGTAATTCTGGGAGGAGTTGGGGCGGGACAGCAGGCATGTGCACGTGCGTTACTTTGACCGGGATTTATGTAGCGGAAGAATGTGGAAGTTTGCGTACACACAGATTTATGCATCTGTTTTTTTCTGTGCGTACGCACATTCCCGGTTTTGTGCTTACGCCATGTTATAGTGTGAGTTCTATGCAGGAGGCCCCAGGTGACTGGCTTGGCAATTCCAGAATTTTCCATTTTATCGCTTTAAAGAACTCCTGCATTGCCTCAGCAGTCTGTTTGGCTCATAATCTTATTATAGGCTGAAGTGCCATCCATTGAGTTTGGAAGCATTTTCTGGAACTTGAGCAGATCAGATGTTTCTCTACACCTGATATTTCATTGTGCCGTCAGTAGTTTTATCATTGATGAAGAGAAGAAGTGTGCCAGGACCTGAGGTAGCCATTCACGCCCAAGCCATAACACCCCCAGCACTGCCATGCTTAACAGGTTGTAGCGATGCTACTAGAGGTTAAAACTGCAACTCCCAGCAGTCCCTGCAGTGACTCTGATTGGTCTTCTGTTGATGGTGCAGGGGCTGTTGGGCTCAAAGGAGTTCAGTGCAGCTTTTAAAAAGGGGCCGGTGACCAAAAGGAGGGGAGGTGTTTTTGGTAATCTGTGTTCCTGTCTCTCTGCCTGCTTTCTGTTGGGTTACCTGTACTTATTCGTTTTGTCTTTGATCGTTTCATTGTTGGGGGTCTGGATTGTCTGCTGTCTGCCTGTGTACATGAGGACTATAAGTGGATTCATGGCTATCCTGCAAGAAAAGGAGCGCTCCTCAACCCGTCTTCACTATTTCAGGAACTACTGGTAGGACTATCTTTACATTCCCATTCTACGCGCAAATCTCTGGCCTACCTATTCTCATCATTACATTTCATCTGTTGCCGTTTTTCATAGACTTTACTGTGTGTGTTTTGTTTGCCAGTCAATCAGTCAGTCACTGCCCACTTTTTGGTCATGGCCTACCACCAGTGGGTCACGAGTTACTATTGTTTATAATGGTAGTGGGTTGTGAGTGGATTTAACAGTGGGTTGAAGTGGGTCATGCAGATGTTTGCTGCGGGGTACTTCTCCGACAATCATGTTCAGTCCCTCCGGGTCTGATGACTGTGCTCATTTCATCAAGGAGGAAGACACTGTGGAGATTCAGCTGGGACACAAACAGAGCACGAGACAAACGTCCCCAAAACACACACATTTATTGCTGTCTTCTTTATAGACAGCACCACACAATGCCCCAACCAGCACAAATGGCTCACAGTCCTTCCTTTCCTTTCCCCTTCTTCACTCCTTTAGCCGCTTCACTCCTCTCCCGCAAGTTCTGTCTTCTACTCCCAACTCCAGCTCTCCGAATGGAGTAAGGCGGCCCCTTTTATAATGCACCTGGATGTCCTCCAGGTGCTCCCTTACACTCTTCCTGCAGCACTTCCAGGTGTGGCAGAAGTGCTGCAGTCCAAGGTTCCTGGATTGTCTAAGCACCCCCTGGTAGTGGCCACGGTCCCCAACAGGATTGAGCTTCCAAGCTCCAGTCCTGTAGCCCCAATGCAAACCAGGGCTTTGCCCTCTTATGTCCCAGGAAAAGTATTGCCTCTCTCCCGGTCCTTCAACTCTGCAGACATCCCAGTTGGGATAAGGTCCCCGGTCATCTGCCACAATACTTACATGGCAAAAAGTAGGTTGTGACATCTAAAAGGTTCCAAAATACTGATCTAGAGTTCCCCTTGGCACAACTAAACAATGGCAATGACTAACCCAGTCCAGGGTTGGTTCCTGCCTTGCGCCCAGTGCTGCCAGCATTGCTTCTGAATTCCTGGAACCTTGAAATTGATTAAGCTTTTTTGAATTATAAGAAGAGAAAAATAATTGAAATTTTACATTGTCTTTAGTTAGGGTAAGAAACAGATAAATCTAGAATTTCACCTTAATCAGATAACCGGAAATGATATCTTAACAGGTATCTGCACTATTACATATGCATTACTACAATTATATAAGTAGAGATAAATAATGCAAATTTTGTATGATCATTAATTATCATTAGATATAAAATTTGACCATGATCAGATGATTGCAGCTGGTATATTACTAACCACAAAAAAATTGGATTTGAAATTTCAGTTTGATCAGGTTACCTTGAGTAGTTCTTTGACATATAAATTTGCATTATAAACAAAAATAAATGGTTGAAATTTTGTAAGAAACACACATCATAATCGGACAACCGGAAGTGGTATCTGCTTTACCTGAACAGGTATAAGGAAAGTTGAGAGGAGAACAATCCACATTTTTTATGCTTTACTTGTGGTGCTTTACAAAGGACTGGCAAATTGTCACTCATCAATGCCCTAAACAGAATAAGTAACTATAGTTAGTATATGGTGGTATACTTCCGATGTTTGGTATGGATCATTGTGATGCATCTGGTATAATAAAGAAATGACATGGTACAAACACAAAATAACACCATAATTGGAAATTTATCAAATCAGGTGAAAGAACTATCAAATAAAGTTGAAATTTGAATAGGTACATGTTTTGTTTCAGAAGATGACATATTCATACAATTATTATATAATCTCTACATATATAAGAAAGTCAAGTGGAGAACAATCCAGATATTTTAATTAAGCTTTCCCTGTTAGAGTTTATATGTTATCACGCATGGGTGTCAAAGGATCACCTTCTGGGCTCTAATAAGGTATGCAATAACCCACCAGGACAAGAGGGGGCGCCAACACTAACCATACCATCACTTTTCTCCTCCTGACCTGTGAGAGTTTGCCCAAAGAGGACAGTCCAGTCGTGACCCCATTCAATTAAGCCACACCCCTTCCAGTCTAGATAGTATAAATCTGAGGGCTCCCGTAAGATGGAGGAACTACATCCCACATGAAGGACCTCCCAGATACAGATCTGCTCGATTGAGCTCAGTAGTTTGAGGAGCTGCTGAGGCTTAATAGGCAGCTTTTATGCCTGTTTTCTGTTGTACCTCCATGCATCATTTTTCTTCTGTTTTCTGGACATTTGTAGTAAATGGGGTATCCTGGTTGGCACCCCAGTTTTTCTTCAGTTCTCTGCTTCCTTATTTGCTTTCTGCAACATATATGAGGTGTGTACTCTTTGGGGTGGGGATCCTCCTATTTGGAAGTTTTGTACGCACAGTTTTAAATACATTATACTAGCCAACCCGCGGCATACCATATGCCGCATAATCAGGCCGGTTTTTAATGATTTTTAAGCACAGAGAGAAAATTAACATTCAGCAAGAAAAGCAACATTGTAACAATGCACGGAACGAACCAACACACAATCGGCTGTGGCGGACTGCCACCACTCATGTGCTCACCTCCAACTCGTCACTTGAGTTTATTTATCGGGGTGAATTTCCTGAAATTCGGGACTATCCCTGTCACCTGGACGTTTGGCCACCCTAATAAATTATAGCAATACTGAATCATTATAATGTATAATGAGGCAGTGAGCTTGGTTTAAACTAAGGTAAACAGTGCTGACTAAATGTTTGTTTGATCTGCACACAGTGGCTTAAATGCTACAGGGCACATCATGCATAAGTAGATAACCCTTTTTTCCTTGCTTGTATTTTATGCTTTTTCAGTTAGTAAGATAATTACCCTCCAAGCAGGACTTGCTGATAAGAGGGTTTCTGTCCTGCATCCACGCAAGCAAGCAGCCAACAGTGAAAGTGACTGAATCACTTATGCACTCAGTCTACAGCTTTTTCATTAGCTAGTATTGGGGATCTGTTTGCTGTCAGTATCATCTATTATAAAGTGAAAAAGAGGAAAATATACAAGTTGGTATAACCGCTCTTAAGGTAAAGTTGAAACAGCTAACTAATTTGCAGTTGAAGTGGCATAAAACAATTCTCCATTTTAAGATAGACGAGTTGTCAAATTTGCCAATACTTTTTGATGGGTGATTTTGAAATTTTAAAACAGTGTAGAGTGCAATCTGTTCAAGAGATCTCAACGAATAGTGAATTGTCTGGACATATTTCCTTGAAGAATAAAAATTGGTTTATGGGGGGGAGATCAAGTTGTTTTTTTTTTCATATGGAGAGACAGGCAGACATACAGACAGACAGACAGACATGGCTACCACAATAGGTGCTTCATGGATTATATGTGAATGCACCTAAAAATGTATAGCAAGACAATAGACCTAACCTGGAAATGGGGGCATATTTTTTAGGTCCTTTAAAGTCATGGAACCATCATGAATAGTTTTATATGTGATATATTAAAGAAGAAATTCAAAAAGAAACCTATGTTGTACTTTTCATTTGTTTTTCTGATTGAAAAGAATTTGACTTACCATTGACTAACAGTTCTCAGAAAATGTCAGGAATGTACAAAATGTTATTTGCATCTTAGAGCAGGAAGAAACAGTCTGTAAATTAATGCTTGACTGACTAAGACAGAGCTGTTTATGTTCATTCCTACTGATGTTCAAATAGTGAGATGTCATGCAGATTTTCACATATACTGTACATATAAATATATGTCATGGTGGGCTCCAACCTGGAAAAAGGGTTCCAGAAGTATTACAAATATATTGTGATAAAGGTAGTTTGATAGAAAAAAGAGCCCAAAAGAAGAAAGTTGAAGGAACAAAATAAAGTATCAAATGGATTTGTAGTAAAATAAAGCCACTCTCCCTACTAGTTTGGAAATATGGTAAGCCAGCCCCTGATGTACTATGGGGTCTGTACAGAGTATTACCCCCTTAGGGGTTCTCAGATTTTATTTGTATACAACATTAGGTTACAGTAGATTTAATTTGGCTTTTTTGATGTTAATCAACAGAGAAAGCTGTGAATATACATCTGCTGATGCCTCAGTCTGGACACTTCATCGGTGATGTTCGGGTTTTTCAACATCACACACCTGCTTCAGGTGATCCCACATGTGTCCAGATGGCTAGCTACTCTGACCCCATGGTTCCTCTTTTCTGAGTCACAGCCACCTTGAGGCGATGTCTGCCACTTTGATGCTCCTGCAGATGGCTTTCCTCTTCTTTGCTCCTTCGATGCCCAAACTACTAAAGACTGTGACCAGAGAATGGGCCTTGAATCCCCTGGTCCTGACTTCCACTGGGAGACACCTAGATCTCCATCCCAACTGCTGACAGATGCTGACCAGTTCCGTGTACTTGGGGAGCTTTCTCTTGAACACTTCATCCAAGCGATCCTCCTTAAGGGTACTGTTAGCTCCAGCAGCATGACTTGCTTTGGTGGATTCAGACACAAGGACCATATCTAGTCATAGGGTGGTGAATCTTTAATGTCAAAAAAAAATCAGATCTCTGTGAAGTGGTATAAAATAATTACAAATACAATATAAAACACAAAATAACTTAAGTCAGTGTATACAACAACAACATTTATTTATATAGCACATTTTCATACAAAAAATGTAGCTCAAAGTGCTTTACAAAATGAAGAATAGAAAAATAAAAGACACAGTAAGAAAATAAAATAAGTCAACATTAATTAACATAGAATAAGTAACGTCCGATGGCCAGGGTGGACAGAAAAAACAAAAAAAAACTCCAGACGGCCGGAGAAAAAAATAAAATCTGTAGGGGTTCCAGACCATGAGACCGCCCAGTCCCCTCTGGGCAATCTACCTAACATAAGTCAAACAGTCCTCTTTGTATTTAGGGTTTTCATGGAAGGACCTGATGATGATGGTCACGTAGACTTCTGGCTTTCAGTCCATCAATGTTGGAGCATCATGATGCTTTGAGTAGGTGGTGGGGGCAGGCCGCCACCACAAAGAAACCGGAAAAAGAAACAGAAAAGAGAGTAGGGGTCAGTACGGATTTTAGAGCCACCATGAATAGTTATTATGATGAATTGAACATGTAGAGTATCAGGATTAAGTTAAAGTGAAGATAGGAGAAGGCCATGTTAAAGTAATGTGTTTTCAGCAGTGTTTTAAAGTGCTCTACTGTATTTGCCTGGCGAATTCCTATTGGCAGGCTATTCCAGATTTTAGGTGCATAACAGCAGAAGGCCGCCTCACCACTTCTTTTAAGTTTAGCTTTTGGAATTGTAAGGAGACACTCATTTGAGGATCTAAGGTTACGATTTGGAATGTAAGGTGTCAGACATTCCGATATATAAGATGGAGCAGATTATTTAAGGCTTTATAAACCATAAGCAGAATTTTAAAGTCAATTCTGAAAGACACAGGTAACCAGTGTAGTGACATCAAAACTGGAAAAATGTCTTTGGATTTTCTTTTCCTAGTTAGAATTCTAGCAGCTGCATTCTGCACTCGTCTTTTTTGGGTAGTCCTGAGAGGAGTGCGTTACAGTAATCTAGTCGACTGAAAACAAAAGCGTGAATTAATTTCTCAGCATCTTTCAATGATATAAGAGGTCTAACTTTACTTATGTTTCTTAAGTGAAAAAATGCTGTCCTAGTGGTCTGATGAATATGCGATTTAAAATTCAGGTTACAGTCAACAGTTACTCCTACGTTTTTTACTTCTGTCTTAACTTTTAATCCTAATGCATCAAGTTTATTTCTGATAACCTCATTGAATCCATTATTGCCAATTACTAAAATTTCAGTTTTCTCTTTATTTAGTTTGAGAAAGTTACTATTCATCCATTCAGAAATACCAGTAAGACATTCTGTTAGTGAATCAAGAGAATCGGGGTCATCAGGTGCTATTGATAAGTACAGCTGTGTGTCATCAGCATAGCTGTGGTAGCTCACGTTGTAACCTGAGATAATCTGACCTAACGGAAGCATGTAGATTGAGAAGAGCAGCGGACCCAGGATAGAGTCTTGTGGAACACCATATCGGATATCATGTGTAAATGATATTATTATGATGTTATAATGATATTATAATGAATAATATTATGATGTGTATAATAGATGTGACATTGGTAGCCATGACATTCTTGAGTCTGTGTAAACAGATCTCTCTATTTCTGTATCTATCAGTATTGCACATCTGGACTCCACTATTTTCTATTCATTCTTCTTACCAAAACAGCTCAAGATAGATAGATAGATAGATAGATAGTGTGGCAGATGGCCAGGACCCATGCTCAGCCCGGGACGCACCTTTGACACTGGGACTGGGGGAGCATCCATGGGATGCACACTACATCCCCCGGAACACGTGGTTGCAGCCCTCCTGTTTTACATCGGGGCCACAGGCATGGGACTTCAGGGTATAACCCTGTTGGGCTCCATGGCCATCACCAGGAGGAGCTGCATGGCTTAATGAGCCTGTGTGGGTTAGAATGCAACCACACCTGGAAGTGCAGCCTGAATTAGGTTAATTATCATCTGAAGCACTTCCGGGTGGGCTATCATTAGAGCCTGAAGCCACTACCTCAAGGCGCGCCAGAGTCGGGAGGAGGAGGACAAAGCTGCCTGGGAGAAGTGGTGGAAGAACAGAGTGATTTTTGTGGGTATTTTTCTTTGGTTGTGTGTTTTGGGACTTTGGGACACGGGGAAGACGTGCCCCACAGCTGAAGAACAAATAAATCTTTTATTTTCATGTTCACATGCCTCCAGTGTCAGTCTGTGTCGGGTCCATGCCAACCAAGTGCTTCTGCCACAATAGACAGATAGATATGAAAGGCACTGTATTTTAGATAGGTAGATCTTAGTTTGTCATACAGCTAATTGAATAGATAGATAGATCTTTATTTGTCATAGAGCTAACTGGATAGATAGATAAGATAGCCTTTGTAATGGAAGGTCCAGGGGAAGGAGCTTGCACAAGACAATACCTCCCCCGGAACGACAGAGGGCAGCCCAACTGGCTGAAAGGTGGTGCCATGGGGTAGGAGCATGGAAACTTAACACTCTCATGGCCCATGACCATTGACATGGGGAGCAAGGAAACAGCTCAGTCCTCCTCTGAAGGCCTACTACCACACTCAGAAGTGAAGCAAGAAGGAGATTGTGGAACACCAGGGGCACAATTGGGGTGCTCTATAAAAGACGCCATCTCACTCCATTCATGAAGCCAGAGTCGGGAGGAAGAGGTATTAAGCTTACCAGCCAGTGGAGGACTGGAGACAGAAAGGAGAGGAAGAAGAAAGAGAGGAAAAGAAAGTGCTATGTGTTTATGGTACTATAATGTTCGGGGTGAAAGACAAGCGTTTCCCCTTGAACATAAAACATGTGTGTTGCAAAGACTGGTGACTCTGTCTGTTGTGTCAGATGTTTGGGGAGCTGTGCGCCCCCCGTGTTTGGCTTTTTACACAAGCTCTTTAAATAAATAAATACATACATATATATATATATATATATATATATATATATATATATATATATATATATATATATATATATATATATATATATATATATAAATGCACAAATTGGTCTGGACACACACACGAATGGCTTAAAAGGATGAAAAATTCAAAAGAAAGAAAACTTTTAACTTGGCAGTCCAAGTCCCAGTGAGGAATTATGCAGGCATATTGCTGTTGGTATAAAGGAACCCCAGTCGTCTTTCTTGACACACTTTTGCTGAATAATAATTGGATAAAAGTCCTCAGTGTTTATGTTTCAGAGAGAGAACGTGTAGCATTGTTCACAATGGCACTATTGAAACCTGAAAAATCGATCATAAAATCAGACCCCGACTTATACACCTGTTCAAAAAATCTTCTTGCCTCCTCCAATCTCACATCAGTTTCTCAGACGCATCAAATTTTGTTGCAGCAGCACAGTTATCAATTTCTTTCGCTACTTCAACGACGTTTAATTAAAAAACCAGCTTCATATTTTTTTCTGATCGAACTCTCCATCGTAGGTAAGGGATGCTGTTACGATAAAGGTGTATAAGGGTGTGAGATACAAAAAACACACATCAGTGCAAATGTTGCTTCAGAATAGTTTGGGTATTACCGTGTGGTCACGTAGCCACATTAGAGAGAGAGAGAGAGATAGAGAGAGGTTAGGAGCACACGCTGATACAGCGCATTGCCACACCCACATAGAAAAAAAGGCCATGTGTTCCATGGTTACTCTCTCAGGTGGGTGTTGGCATATCAAAATCTCTTGGACCAATAGAGTGAGTTTTCCGCATTCGACTTATACAACGACATTATAAAATACCAGACATTATACAATAAAATCAAGTCCTGACTTATCCGGGGGAGAACTTATCCATGAGTATATACTGTAGGTGGGTGATGTGGTGGGTTGAAGTGATATTACCAGACCAGCCTGACACAGTATTGAAAATCACACTGGTCATCACACAGTTGTAGAAGATTATGAAGGATGTTACTACCCATAGTAAAGGAACACAGTCTCCTAAAGAAAGGAAACTGCTCTGTCCCTGTTCCTCTGTGTTGCAGGACAAGTCCAACCTGTCATTGATGTGGACCAGTAAGTGCTTGTAGCAGTGCACCCCCTTGATATCCACTCCATGAACAGTGACCCGACATGGAGGCTCATTGGTGTGAAAGTCAATCACAAGTTCCTTGGTTTTATGGATGTTAAGTTGTAGATATTTCTCTTCACACTAAGAAACAAACTTCACCACCTGAATCCTACCCTTTGTCTCATCCCCTTTATCAATATACCCCATAAGTGTAGAATCATCTGAGAATTTGTGCAAGTGACATAATCTGGTCTTATATTAGTACTTTGAGGTATGCAGAGTGAAGATAAAAGGAGACAGACCTGTTTCTTGTTGTGCTCCAGTGTTTCTCACACAATCCTTGAGTCTAATAAATGGTGGTCTGCTGGACAGATAGTCTATTATCCATGACACCATAGGCTCATCCTCCTGAATATGTCTGAGCTGACCCCTTAACAGGGATGGCTGGATAGTACTGAAGGCAATGGAGAAATAATAATAACATCATCCTTGCAGTGTTGCCAGAATTTTCCAGGTGGAGCAGACAGATAGTTGTCTCCTCCACTCCAATTTTTGTCTGAAGGTAAACTGCAGTGGGTCCAGGTGGTTTACCACAAAATGACTCATATAGTCCAGGACCAGGTTCTCAAAGGTCTTCATGATGTGAGATGCAAGTGCCACTCACCTGTAGTCATCCGGTGAAGAAACGATGTGTTATTGTCTGTTTACCCCTTACACTTGTCAAGTTCGTTATTGGATTGGTCTACTCCTGCACCCTAAATAATAACACACACATACATAGATATTCGCATACACTCAGACCCTAACCACAACAGTGCCCTATGAATGACAAACACACAGCTGGTTAATCACTAGCACTTTAAACCACACAGGTGCCTTATGAATAACACAACTGGTAACTTTCCTAGCACTTCATGAGACATATTTATTATCGGCACAAACAACATACAATGTTTTAAATATATATCGGACCTAAATATTAATTTTGGTCTCCAAGAAAATATTCAAACATACAAAGGCTAAGGATCCTTGACTATAGGCCATTTATCAGCCAAGAACACCTTACTTTACATACTGTTCCCTACTTTTGGGTGGAGCTCTCACCCGCAGCCTTAATAAGCCTCACAGCACAGAGGTAATCGCAAATCTCTGGCTGCACCAGGTGCTCAAATAAATCTATCTTATTACTTCAATCACTCTAGACATTAAGACAAAGCATAGAAAGATGAAAAGTTAATATTTGATAGTATACTATGATCGATAGTAAAGTCTGGATAAATAGTCTTATAAAAAAGCTTACTGAAAGAAATCAGTGATGTCAAGGATGAATGTCCCAGGGCAGTGTTTGATTTAGCAATCAATGTTCATGAAAATGTCGTTAACTGACGACCGGATAAAAACTGGTCACGTGTCTTTGTTTTCTTTTCTGACGTCTCTCTTCTGTGGTCGCTGTTTCTTTTCTGACATTGCTTTCAAATGAGACATATTTATTATAAAATTTCATGCCATGGTTTCACAGCACATGATTGTTGCATGCACCTGATTGGCTGGCTGTCAATATGATGGATGAAGTTTGCTCATACTCTTCAATCTATCTTTTCCCAGATAAAATTTTTTTTGATGTTGCCTAAAACATTGGCATGTCCTCCTTTCCCAGGCTGTAAACCAAATTGTTGTCCCAGATGTCCACCAATAAAGTAATCAATTTCCTGAGGTATCGGCAAGTCTTCTTTTCTCAAGCTGTAAAACCAATTTAGCACTATACTGTGAACAACTGTTATAAAAGTGAGGTGTAAGGAAAGAGGATATTCCTTTTTTATTATAATGCCTATACAGGTGTCCTGCATCTGAATTCATCTTGTTGGAATTGATCAAAATATAATAAAAATATAGAGAATAATTTGTAGAATGTATACACCAAAATAGGCGTCTACCTTCTTTGGAACAGGAACAATGCAAGGTGTTTTCCACAGCAGCGGCATGTTCTGGAGCCTTTGGGACAGACTGTTAGGTTGCATGGTGATTGTGCGTGAATGGCCTTCTTCAAGTCCAGCTACAAATTCTCAGTTGAACTGGCCTGATAACACAGGGGTGCTGTGCAAGAAGGATGAGAACACATGGGATTTCTTAGGGAGATTCAGGTCTTTTGATGTGTGCAGCAAGCTGCTATAAGTGTTATATCAGTTGTGAAAGGATGTCACAAGACACAGAGAAAAGTTTGGGGGCATTCACCCGTATACTTGAAGTAGGCTGCCATATCGGAAGTTGTAGTGCAAATGCTACAGTTCTTAACAGACTTCAGCCCAACATAGAACAGTACAGACAGGCAAACATGGCAATTTTAAAGCCTGGCAGGGGAAGTGATGTCATTGGGGTTGGAACCGGAAGTAACGTCAACGAGTCCAGGCGAAATTTCCCAAAGTTGGTCTGCTGATGAAAAAGAGGAAGGATCAGTGCACCCTGCCACCCCTTGGTCTGGCGTGGAATTGTCTCTTCATGAGCCTTTCAGCTGCCTTCCATGCATACATGTGTGACAAAGCCCATAGTAGGCAGTGTGTTACTCTACGCTGTGTTCTCATGTTGAAGCAACTTGAGCTCAAAAGATACACAATGCCTGAACAGAATCATTGGGTTAAGCCTGCCTAGGGCTAACCCCGGGCACGCTGGAAGCTGTTCTGAAAAAGAGGATGGTGACAAAGTTGGATGCCATAATGAAAAAACTCACCCGTCCCCTCTTGGAGGCACTCTCTTGGAACACATTTAGCCACATGCCCATTCTACCAAGGTGTGTTAAGAAGACTGTCTGGGGGTCTTTTCTGCTCACTACAATCAGGCAAGTCAATGCTTCCTCCTGACATCTTATACTCTTGCAATTTCTGCACAATATACTTTTATTATTGATTGATTGATTGATCCCAGTATGGACGCCCTCAGGGCAGCATGAGATTGGCTGCCCTGTCGGGTTACGTGGGTCCTAATGGGGGATCTGTCATAAAATACTGATGGCAATAAGGACTGTTGGGGTCCTGCCTGACAAGGAAGTGGTTTCCCATAGGCAGTAGATTAGGTACCAGAAGTACTGCCAGGTCAGAAGTTTAAAGAGAGCCCTCCACTTGGCCCAGGGAGTCAGAATTGGGAGAGGAAGTCATTAAGAAGGCTAACAGAATGTGAGGTTATATAACACCCTGAAGTATAGGGTACAAGTCCAAGGAGGAACCCTAACCCTAACCCTAACACATCTCATCTGAAGTTCTGTGTGCAGTTTTGGTCTTCAGGCTACAAAAAGCTGTTCTAGAAAAAGTCCAGAGAAGAGTGACTAGGCTGATTCTAGGACTACAGGGGATGAGTTATTAGGAAAAATTAAAAGAGCTGAGCCTTTTCAGTTTAAACAAAAGAAGATTAAGAGGAGACATGAGTGAAGTGTTTAAAATTATGAAGGGAATTAGTCCAGTGGATCGAGACGGTGACTTTAAAATGAGTTCAACAAGATCACAGGGACACAGTTGGAAACTTGTAAAGGGGAAATTTCACAAAAACATTACAATATGCAAGCTTTCGCGGCAACTCAGGCCCCTTCTTCAAGGAAGTAGGGACCTGAGTGTCCTCAAAAGCTTGCATATTGTAATCTTTTTACTTAGCCAATAAAAGGGGCAATTTTGCTTGACTATTCACTACATTCATAATGGCTAACATGGTACAACACCCTAGTACTACAAAAACATTAGGAAGTCTTTTTTCACACAGAGAACCACCGACACATGGAATAAGTGACCAAGTAATTTGGTAGACAGTAGGACTTTAGGGACCATCAAAACTTGACTTGATGTTATTTTGAATTCAGCGGATAGGACTGGTGAACTTTGTTAGGCTGAATGTCCCTTTTCTCGTCTAGAGTGTTCTAGGAGATAGACAACACTCGCATAGGTGGAGTGGAGGAAAGCAGAGCAAATAATGGGAGGACTGAAAGGTCACGTGTTGGAACCTTTTATGACAGTGTGGAGAGGAAACCTGTGAAAGGTGAAAATAATAGAACTGGTTTTGTACCCAGGACTGTGTCTGCAGTAGTTGTGTCTGGGGTTTTGGTGCTCGGCGCACCGCCTGCAGGCCACATATCAGTATCATTATTATTATTGTGGTGAAGCCTTTGCTTTAGCATCACAAAACTATGAAACATCATCATGTGTACCATTTTGCAGCTCAGAGTGCCGTAAAGTTGTTAGGCGATTCATTCTTAAACATTAACTTCTTCTCCTCGTGTAGGAAGTTTCATCACTACTTCTAATGTCCTACTCTGGGATAAGACAAATTCTTATCCTAGTCCCACTTTTAGTGTAGTTCCTAGCAGTAAGTCTGAGACGCTTGCTAACATTGTTTTGAAGCCATTCCTGTGTAGTTTTGGCTTTATGTTTGGTTTTGTTGCTGGAAAATAACCGCATTCATGGAAATGCTGGGCGATGTCTCTCATAAGTTAGAAACACAGAGAGCATTCATCATCTAAATTAGTGAAAACAATCCAATATCTACTGTTTTTTTGTTTGAGCATTTTAAAGAATCTCTGGTTTCGAATTTATCTCTACTACTCACCTAAAATTTAGGTTTAACATTTTGTCTTTGTCTCTTATTTCTTATTTCTGAAATTCTCACTACGATTATGATTTTTGGTCTCACATCCTAGTTTTTGACATTAAATCAGGACAGGATTTGAATTGTGAACCGGATTAGAAGGTTTGACAAATGAAAAATGAACTACTTACCAAATAAAGGCAGTCTTGGAATTCGTTCTTTCACAAATTCTTATCGTCCCACCGTTTTGCCGCCAACGAAAAATACAGGGTTCTATTCACATATCTGTACTGTTTTGTTTTATGGAATGCAATGTTCTGCCAAGTATACTTAAGGTAATATTTTTGTTCCAAAGAAAATTACTAAGTGCCATGTACAATGAAAACCTGCTGTACAAGTGTAGGACCAAATCAATTGTTTCTTTTTTTTATTTTTGGTTACAGTTGTGCATTGTCTCCATTAAAAAGTATCGCTCACCTTACCTTTATAAAGGTATTGTGGCATTTATTAATAGCCCAAGCTAATCTTGAATATCAAATGCCTGCTAATTCACTTGTAACTTTGGCTGCATAAATAGAGAAAACCGCCCCCTTATCTCAACCTAAAACATAAACATATTATTATTTGATTTGAGTTTTAAAAGTAAAGCATTTCCGTAATAAAATCCAGTAATTTGCCTTAATTATGTTAGAAACCCTATAGGAAAATCATCTCGTGACGGCAGCAATACTCCTTGTGAGTGGTTTCACATTACCTCCAAACTACTCAAAATAATAATAAACATAATAATACATTTTACTTATATTGTGCCTTTCCCATGCTCAAAGCACTTCACAGAAAGAACAACAGGGCAACAGTGTAAAAAATTATATCTGCATAAAACACAAAATAAATATAAGTACAGGATATACAAAGCATTGAAATGAATAAGAGACAATAAACCAGAATAAAATATAAAAATACAAATAGTACAAGAAAACCCTAAAAATAACAACATAAATTGTGGTACAAACACAAATCTTGCTGGGCAACTGGACAGAGAGGGGAAATGAAAGAAGGGTCAGAATGGCAGGCTAAGTTCAAGGCTTTCCTGAACAAATCAGTTTTAAGTTTTTGAAAAAATCAATACAACACTTTAAATTATTTTCTGAATGTTAAAACCTTGTGGAATATGAGGAATAAGGTGTACTTATCCAAATTCATCTGAGGGGAATGGAAAACAGTAGAAGTTGAAAAGTTCTCTTAAGGCTTACCTAAAGCACGCAAGTTCTATAAAATGAAGGCCGTGTGACTGGGGCAGGTATGAGCAATCGTATAATGTCAGGTGCGGATGGATAGATAGATATGAATGGCACTGTGTGGTTGGTAGATAGATAGATAGATAGATAGATAGATAGATAGATAGATAGATAGATAGTGTGACACTAGGGGTCGCTGTTGCCCCGTGTAACCCACAGGCAACACGTCTAGACACCAGGTAAAAGTCCCAGAAATAATTTTAATTTCTTAAATAATGTGCACAAAGCACCTCCATAATACACAATAATAATTAATAATCAACAATAATCAATAATAAATAAATCCTCCTCTCCACCCAGCAGCTCCGTCACACTTCCTCCCAACTCCGGCTCTGCTTGCTGGTTTCCCACAATCCTTTATTTAGTCCTTTAGTCCTTGACCCAGAAGCGCTCCTTTCCTTTAGTCCACGTGATCCAATAGCACTTCAGGGTCAGATGAAGATTTATATTTTCCTTCAGCCCAGAAGTACTTCTGTCCTTCCGTCCCTATGACTTGGGAGTACTTCCGGGTTATAATAGAAACAATCTACGTGTCTCCCTGCAGCGTCCCCTGGTGGCCCCCATGGTATCCAGCAGGGCTGTGAAGCCGAACTCCATTGTCCATGATGCCCTGAGGGAATTCGGGGCACCTCCATATTTTAGGGAGGACTCCATCTAGCAGTGTGGATGTATGGACCGGGATAAGCTGCCGGCCAACTCTCACAATAGATTGATAGATAGGAAAGGCACTATATAATAGATAGATAGATAGATAGATCATGCAGCAAAGAGAAAGAGTGCACTCCAACACATGAAGAATACTCCAACTCTAACAAAGCAACAACTCCACCCAACATCAGATATCATCCATAATGACCTGGTATTGTAAAACTTATTACTTGTGCCCAGATAAATTAGAACTTTAAATAACCAGTAGACAGTCAACCTATATGTTATATGTTTGCCTCATCCGTGTCCAGCCATACATATATTAGTGCTTTGTCACATATCCCTTGCATGCAATGACTGTTTGAAGTGTGTGATTCTCATCAGTAATGAGCCTCCAGCACCCTTTTTCCGACTTTTAGTTCCTCTAGATAGTCAAGTTTGATCATCTTGCAGGTGTGTGCCAGGTGCTATAAGTGACCGCAGCAGGGCAGATTCAAGGACCTCAGTAAACCATCCAGTCAGTAGCAGTGGAGGGCTCTGTGTTCAAAGTGTGGAGACTGAATCTGCGTTAGCTTATGACCTGCACTTACTAGGAATTGCTCGTTCGTTGGGCACAATTGTTAGCCATAGTCATGAATGGGGTTTCAACAGCTTACCCATGCCTCTTGGCTCCAAGTACACACACGTTTGATCCATTCTTCACTAATCAATAACAGATAAATCTGAGTCCTAAAGACAAAAAGACTGAGAACTCCTGCTCTAGGTCAGTGTTATGAGGCATTTATATGCTCTCGTTCAGACAGTAAATCCAAGTTGTCTGTTTCTGTCGAGTCAGAAATACCTTGTGAATGCTTGAGAACCTCAGAATTGCAGTTTATAAAATGTGAACAAAACAAATGCTGCTGGAGCTGGAAAGTCAGAAGCCACTATTGCCTCATTTGCGACCTCCAAGTGGGAAACTAAACATGGATGACCCCAAGAAAGCTGGAGTCTCAGTAACAAACACTAACTAAATAGTTCTATTGTCTGGATCCAAGAAGAAATGTTATCAGGTCTAGAAAAAGATTTTTATGCTCTTGGCCATGATAAATAGTACTATTTCTGCTCAGAAGCTGTGATTTTAAAAGCTTTAGACTCTTAGTCTAGTTAGTCAGGAAGATCACATATCCTTAGCCAAGCACACATCAGCTACGTGTCTATGCCTGGTATTTTGTTGGAACAAAATTCTGAGAGGAACAGTGAGCATGTATGGTGAATGGTGTCTCAGACACCCTCAGCCCACCTGCTCCTTTGTCTCTAAGCACCAGTTTTAATCCGTTTGTGCCCTTTGCTTTTGAAAGGGTGCCATCTAAATGAATTGAAAGGTGTAGACTCTGAAGCTGAAGCTGCACGTGTAGGGAATCCTCTCCGGTGCCTCATGTGCTTTGATGACGTGAACTCAGCACGTGCCCCATTTTAAATTTTCTGCACATACCTGCTTTCGTAGATGACTAACACTTACAGACTGCACTCAATTTCAATGTAATGTGCTGGAGGGTGGCTTTGGGCCCGAGAAAACCTGCATGCAGACAAGATCTGCTAGGCCACTAATTGATGATCCTGGGTGTAGCTCATATAACAAAATACTCGAGGCTAAACTAACCTGACAGAAATCTTCCTTAAAAGATACGTTAGTCTAAAAGAATGTAGATCTGCATGGAACTAATTAGCAAAGATTAGCTAACGAAAATTTGCAGGCATTTGGAAGACAAGTACAGTGATATAGTAAGACTGCTTGACTTTGAGAAATAAATGAAATATCCTTACTCATTTCTCTACTTTCTTTCTTGTGATGTTGATGGATACATTTTTTAGATGGATCTGTATTACTAACATGTGTGGCTGATAGCTCTGCTGTTGTCTAAGTGTCTGCTGGGTAACCCTATTGCTGTCATTGCCCACCACCCCACTAATATTCCACCAGTAAGATATCTGTTACGCACTGTTAGTGTAACCAATGGAACGCCTTTTTCATGCAGTCATAACAGCCATCACTCCCTCCGCTCTCCCCATTCTCATTCGTGAGTCTAGTGCAGTGGTCCCCAACCTTATCTATGCCCAGCACCCTAGGAAAATGTCTGTTTTATATTTGCACCCCCTACAAAAGTAATATCACATTTGAAGATGAAAAAGTCATATTTCTAATTTTGAACTACGAATTGAACCACATACAGTACTGCAGGTGAACAATCTGAACTAAAATATTTTTGGGCGTGAGCATCAACAGGCTTTGCGCCCTAAGAACTATTCTCTTAATATTTCAGTAATTGTTTACCGTTCTGATGCTGATCTTTCTCATCATAAAATAGGTCATTATAATAGCAAATGACGTGAAGAATTTCGATATTTGAGGGATCCTCTAGAGTGCCTCTTTCTCTTGCGTGATTTGGCTCCAAAACTAATCAGCACATCGTCATCTCAAAACAGGCGTAAGTTTCGAGTTTAGTATCTTTCTGGCCAGCCATTTTAGCTGTAGACTGTCCTCCAAAAACTGTGACACACAGACAGACACACATCCATCATGGAGATATTGATGTCTTTGGTATCAGGGTACCCTAAAAGGTCGAGATCTGTCGAAAACCGGAGATCGAAATTTTTGACAAATCTAAAGCTTTCGCTCCTCCCTCATAGACGATAGCAAGAAAACAATAAGTGTTTAACTCAGTGCATAAAATTTAAATAGAAATTGAGCCTTTATAAATCTCAACAATCTTCTAAATTTATCCCCAGTGAAGCTCAGACACTTGATTCGTGATATGGGAAGTTTGGGCATCCCACCAAGCATCAAGCAGTGCAAGGAAATGACTCACAAACAACAATCGAGGGGTTCAGGGGAACTGGAGACCCCACCGAAGCAACAGGTGCCGCCGTGCCACTAAGCAAATGAAACATAGTCAACGAATTTTGTCCCTCGTTAACACCTGCACTGCAATTCAAAAACAGATGCACTGCACAGCTAAAAATGGCTGTGCTTCTGCCAGGACCACCAGCAGGAGAGATGGCCAGAGTATAAGCAGCAGGTGTTTGCATCCAGTTCAGTCCCCCTTGTCCCTCCCATCCCCCCGGCAAAAATTTCAATCAAACAATGAAATCAGTGATGCTTTATGATCAAGATATGTCAGGAAAATGAGTAAGCATTACTGTGATGTGGAAAGTCATCATGCAGTTGCTAAATCTGAGATGCCCAGCATGTTTCCGTTGTTTAAATTGACCTGGTCTGGCAATTAGATCAACAGCTGCAGTCGGAAGTCTGACATAACTCGAAGTCATGTAATGTGACATCAGCTTTACTTCCAAAACACAACCAGCATGCAATATAGTTGGGGGGAACAGGGGCAGGAAGGTCATGGGCCAAGACAATTTTTTGTTCATTTGGGCACAGGTAATGGCGCACCTTGTACCAGTCCGGTGCCGCTAAGATTCACACCGTCGAAGAGATGGTGATTTATTTATTTTTTTGGTGGAGATTCCAGCCTTGGCCCTACCCTCACACACTCACAAGCAGATGATATAATAATTAAAGAATGTATTAACCACTGACAAACAAAATATAATTACACGCTAAATAATCCCACCCCAGTCCCTTTACGGCAATGTACAATAAAAACAAACAAACCTCAACAATAATCACTGACTATGAAGTCCATGAAAAACGGCAATGCAATGATGGAGGTAGATAGTCCAGAGATCAGCATGTTGAATGGGAATGTAAAGATAGTCCTACTGGTGTTTCCTGATGAAATGAAGATGGGTGAATGGGATCAGGAGCGCTCCTTTCTTCACAGGATGACAACAAATCCTTGGACAGTCTTCATGTGCAGGAGGACACCAGAAAGACCATAGCCCAAAACAGGAGATGGTCCAGGACAACAGGTACCAGAACGAAAGTTAGACAGACAGGAACTTCAGACCCGAAACACAAAATACTTCTGCTTCACTTGGTATCCCTAGCCCGCTTTTAAATGTCGCGCTGGCCTCCTTGTACCCAACCGCCCCTGCACACTAAGTAGATGACCAATGAACGCCACTGCAGGGACTGCGGGGAGTTGAAGTTTCAATCCCCAGTAGCACCATTACATCCTTACATTTAACTGTGTAATGAAAGGAGAGATCATTATCTCTCTAACCCCTATTTCCACTGAATGTTTTTCTGCCACACTGGAAAATTCACTGTTTTTTTAAATAATCTATCTGAAATGTAGTATATGTAAAAATTAACATTGTATCTCCAGAAATGTGGGGCCCAGGTTGATTGGAGTGACTGAGCGAGTGGGTGTGAGTGAATGTGATGATTTGTACATTTATAAGACATTTAGAAATATTTCTATTCTTGCTATAGATTTAAATGCTTAACTCTCTTTAGTTGATTTCATTATATATTGCACTTCCTCTTTGCAGTTTGCTCCCTTCAATGTATCTTAATAATGACCATTAAAAAAGAGACACCCAGGCAAACAACACTGAATCGTGAAAGGCTGCAATTACTTTAGCGTCACTAATTAGTCAATAATAGATTAATTAAACAATTAGAACACCTGGAAAAGTAGAATGAAAATCAAGATGAAAATATTGTTAAAAAGAAAAAAATACATTTCCATATAACTGCTTAGTACATTGCCTCGCAGTTAGGAGACCTGGGTTCTCTGCCCGGGTCCTCCCTGTGTGGAGTTTGCATGTTCTCCCCGTGTCTGCGTGGGTTTCCTCCCACAGTCCAAAGACATGCAGGTTAGGTTAGGTGCACTGGCGATCCTAAATTGTCCCTAAGTGGTGTGTGTGTGTGTGTGTGTGTGTGTGTGTGCGTGCGTGTGTGCCCTGCGGTGGGCTGGCACCCCGCCCAGGGTTTGTTTCCTGCCTTGTGCCCTGTGTTGGCTGGGATTGGCTCCAGCAGACCCCCGTGACCCTGTAGTTACGATGTAGCGGGTTGGATAATGGATGGATGGATGGATGCTTAGTACATTTTAATATTTTTTTTTAACAGATTTAGTGTATTCATTTATATATTGTTCGCAAAACAGTTCACTTAATTAATGTAATCCACCTTGGATTACAGTTTCTGTCTGGATGTACAGTATGTGCTGTCCAGTGCCCAAGTGTTTGTGTGAGTTAGTACTGATTAGATAAGTGTACGTGTCAGAGAGCGCTCCAATATCATTTCAAACCCCACACTGCGTCAGGAACCTGGTAGGACAAAACTTTACATTGCTTTCAGAAAGTTGTTCACAGGGCGTTTCAGTCACACATCCATCATCAATTGCCCCTGCTATACTGGACTGTTTTGGACCTTGTTTTTAGTCTTTATTGTTTGCTGTTAATGTAATTTATTTTTGAGGTCAGGGATTTGGGAATGGCCTTGGCACACGTGTCTTTGGTTATATTGTGTGTTCTTTTTTCATTATTTGATTAATATATTTCATTGTTATGTTTCTACTAATTGTGTCACTAACAGTGTCTCTCTGTGTGAGTGTGTACGTGACGGGTCAAGACTGTGTATTTTCTTGGGGTCCCCACAATAAAATAAACAAATCACCATCTTCGGACGGTGTGAATCTTAGTGTCACTCACGACGCTGCACGTTTAACACATTGGCATTGATTGATGAATTTATGCACTCGATGGACTCACCAATGGTACCAGAACATCCTCCGAGAGCAACTTCTCCCAACCATCCAAGAACAGTTTGGTGACCATCAATGCCTTGTCCAACATGATGGAGCACCGGGCAAAAGTGAAAACTAAATGGTTTGGGGAACAAAACATCGAAATTTGGGGTCCATGGCCAGGAAACTCCCCAGACCTTAATTCCATTGAGAACTTCTTGTCAATCCTCAAGATGCGGATGGACAAACAAAAACCCACTAATTCTGACAAACTCCAGGCATAGATTATGCAAGAATGGGCTGCCATCAGTCAGGATTTGGCCCAGAAGTTGATTGACTGAATGCCAGGGTGAATTGCAGAGGTCTTGAAAAAGAAAGAAGGGCCAACACTGCAAATATTGATTCTTTGCATAAACTTCATGTAATTGTCAATAAAAACCTTTAAATCTTATGAAATTCTTTTCATTATTCTATAAGGTGGTC
Organism: Polypterus senegalus; assembly: GCF_016835505.1. Classification (NCBI taxonomy): domain Eukaryota; kingdom Metazoa; phylum Chordata; class Cladistia; order Polypteriformes; family Polypteridae; genus Polypterus; species Polypterus senegalus. The sequence continues at coordinate 13,730,231 of NC_053160.1, forward strand.
CAGATCTAATTATGTAATTCTCATTACGTTATAACTTATTGTTTATTACATAGAAAATCACAGGAAACATCTTGGACCATCGAGAAGTGTGCAGACTGATGACATGAAGAATCATCTTTGCGCCGAACTGGAATCGTCTCTGGATAAATCAAACTCATCCAGATGGTCTGGATCTGCATAATTATATCTAGACCACCCTGTGCAGTAAACCATAAAAACATCTGTGAAAAAGATCTAAAAACACTGAATCAGCAAACGTTTTGAAAAGCAACACTTGTGTCATTCTCAAAACTTTTGGACACGGCTGTAGATAGATGGACAGGTAAAATGAAAACATGTAAGTGAAATTTCTCATAAAGTTTCCAAGAAATCGCTATAATATTGTAGCGGTAAGGGGCCACTAAGATTCACACCGTCAATGTGACGGTGATTTATTTATTTTAGTGGAGGAGATCCCAGGGACATCCCCAGCCTTGGATCGACCCACACACACTCACAACAGAGACCAAATAAAGCACGCTGGGAACATTAAACAATTAAGAATATAATGAAATTAAATTAACTAAATGAAAACAATAATACCACCCCTGACCCCTTTGGTGATATTACATTTAACATAAAAACACAAACACCACACAGCAAAGTCCATGGAAAAACCAAATGAGAGGTGACGAGATTAAGTCCAGTGATCTGTATGTTGAAAGGGAAGAGAAAACAGAGTCCTACTGGTAGTTGCTGAAAGTATGAAGACAGATGGATAATTCAGGAGTGCTCTTTTTCTTGCGGGAAAGCCAATGAATCCAAACACAGTCCTCAGTACACAGGTAGACAGACGATCCAGACCCCAACAAACGAATACAATCCAAGAACAATGGTTAAATATGGCTGAATTAACAGCAGGCAGTCCGACAGATAAATGCAACACACAACGTACAACAACAAAAACACGTTTTTTTCTCTTTGGGCCACCTGCCCTCCTTTTAACCTTATTTGACCACCTTTGACCCCAACAGCCCCTACCTGGACTGCTGGGAGATGCAGTTCTTACTGCTAGTAACACTGCTACAATATATTAGCATAATTTGTAAGACCAACATCTTAATTTCCACATGTGTGCAGGAATTCAAATGAAATTTTAAATGAAATGACAGTTATTAACATTACACTCAAGTATCATCAACACTTTATAAAAGTCTTAAAACCCGCTAAATTAAAATGGAGGAAGATATTTGTAGCAAGTCAAGTGTGGCAGGGAATTGTGCCCCGAAGTTAAATCTATTATTTCCGCGATCTAGGATGACTTTAAGCCTCATGTGCTGGAATGCACCCAGAATTTCCAAGTGCGGCTAAATTTCCAGATCTTGTAAAACTTGTTTGGTTGGTAGGTGTGAAAGAATAAATATAAATATAATACAATGTAGTATGAATGAAAAAGTACAGAGATTTGAAGAAAACGTACAGTTTCGCTCAATGTAGGAACAATCCTATGAGAAATAAGGCGAGACTCCACATCAAAGAAAACAGCTAGAAGCCCATCATCATGTCTGTGTGTTCTTTGTCCCCTTGTTTTTAATCTTATTTTTAACACTACAAGTGTCCTTAAAGGCTCCTGTATCATATGTGGCCATGTGATGTCCTCTCTTATATAAATATAACTTATCGTTTTGACTTAAGCTTTATTTTCCACTGCATTTTTTGGTACTTGCATATTAGATTTACAGTATGTGAATTTGGGTTTTTGAACATTGTCTGTTTTAAACATCATCTTTAGATCTTCCTTTGCCTATTAGCACATTTACAGGTACAGTAATCCCTCCTCGATCGCGGGGGTTGCGTTCCAGAACCCCCCGCGATAGACGAAAATCCGCGAAGTAGAAACCATATGTTTGTGTAGTTATTTTTATATATTTTAAGCCCTTATAAACTCTCCCACGCTGTTAACATTATTAGAGCCCTCTAGACATGAAATAACGCCCTTTAGTCAAAGGTTTAAACTGTCCTCTATGACAAGACAGAGATGACAGTTCTTTCTCACAATTAAAAGAATGCAAATAGATCTTCTTCTCTTCAGGAGCAGAGAATTTCAGAGGGAGAGAGAGAGAGAGAGCGCTCGCAAAGAAAAGCAAACAATCAAAAAATCAATACTTGTGCTTTTAAGTTTGTTGCAGCAGCGTTAGTATCTTCTAAGCAAACAGCCTCTGTGCAAACAGCCCCTCTGCTCACATCTCCTCCGTCAGGCGCAGAGAACGTCAGAGAGAGAGAGCGAGATTAAAGCAACAATCAAAAAATCAATACGTGTGCTTTTGTGCTTTTAAATATGCCGAGCACCGCAATAAAGCAGCATTTTTTTAGAGGAGCGTCAGTATCTTTTAAGCAAACAGCACCTCTGCTCACAGCCCCTCCGTCAGGCGCAGAGAATGTCAGAGAGGGTGAGAGAGAGGCAGAGACAAGCAAACAATCAAGCTCCGCGCGGGATGCATATCTTATAGCATTGAGGAGTTTTAGTTAATATGTAATACATGCTCTGATTGGGTAGCTTCTAAGCCATCCGCCAATAGCGTCCCTTGTATGAAATCAACAGGGCAAACAAACTGAGGAAGCGTGTAGCATAAATTAAAAGACCCACTGTCTGCAGAAATCCGCGAACCAGCGAAAAATCTGTGATATATATTTAGATGTGCTTACATTTAAAATCCGTGATAGAGTGAAACCGCGAAAGTCAAAGCGCGATATAGCGAGGGATTACTGTACATGCACTTCAATAACCCGTGTGGCATATGGCCGGTAGTTTATCCTGGCCAATACCTCCAGGCCGCCAGATGGAGCCCTCCCTGCAGTATGGAGGTGCCCCGAAGACCAGCAGGGAATCCTGGACAATGGAGTTTTTATCCACAGCCCTGCTGGATACCATGGGGGCTGCTAGAGGATGCTGCAGGGAGGAACAAAGACTATTTGCCCTACACCCCGGAAGTACGTCTGAGTCACATGGACAAGAGGAATGACATGCTTCTGGGGTGAAAAAAAGGACTTTTTATCTGACCCGGAAGTGATAGGAGATCACATGGACTGGGGATTGGAAATACTTCTGGGTCAGGGACTATAAAAGACTGTATGGAACACCAGAGCGTTGAGCTGAGCTGGGTGGAAGGGTGGCAACGTGTCTGGGAGTGGTGGATTGGTTTATTATTGAGTATTGTGTTATTTATGAGTATTGTGGAGAGGAGGGTGCTTTGTGCACTGTGCAGTTCAAATAAAATAATAATTTGGACTTTTATCTGGTGTCTGGGGTCAAGTCTGAGAGTTCAAGGGAGCGATCGCGCCCCCTATCTGTCACACCCGGTAATTCATAGAAACCTGATATCAAAAATTCCGATTAGACAACTCAGGTTATTGGCCTCTGAGAAACTGGATTATCAGAGGTAGATGTCTCCACGAATAATCTGATTATGTAGTCACGTAAACCCTTAAATGGGTTACTGTTTAGGATGTTTGCACTCTGCGTATGCCTGTTGCACTCTGTCAGCCTGCACATGTATTTAATTCACACAATTTCAGCAGCCACAGAAAGAAGAGTCCCCAAAATCAATTTCCAGAGGCAAATGTTCAGGTGATCTCATTATTCCTTCTCCTCTCTGAAATAATCTGTCTCATTATTCAGAAATCTCTAAATGTGTGTTGATGAGATGAACGTGCAGCACTAAACTCAGACCTCCAGTCCCCTTGTTACGCAACATCATGCTTCCCAAATTTAACTAGTTATCATCCTCTTTAATAAAAGCCCGCTGTGCGTCCAGGTGTCCGTGTGTGTGTGTGTCTTCTGGTGAAGTGCGCATGCGCGGGGCCGCGTCGCACATCGCACCGTGCCCCACCCATGAGCACGGCACCTTGGACGCACACACACTCGAAGCTGGGCACACAGTAAATGGCCTATCTACGGCAGCGCACAATAAGCAAATAAAGCACACACACCGGAAGCTGGGCACACAGTGAATGGCCTTGCCGCGGCAGCGCATGATAAGCAAATAAAAGACATCATTGCTGGGGAGAGTGCTGATTAGGTAGGCGCGGCCGCACACATAAAATCCGTTGCTGAGGAGATGCCACACATAAAATAATCAGCTACACGCCAGCACAGATTAAAATACAGATTAAAATACAGTACTTGCTGGGGAGACGACACAGTCACGATTATCAACTGCACGCCATGCATTACATCAGTTGCTGGGGACACTCTGCTGATTGCCCACTGTTGTGACAGAAAATTAAAGTCATATTACGGACATCAAAGCCAGAATTACTGTCAGAGAAAATTACAGGCATTTTACGGAAATACAAACCAGTATTACTGTGAGAGAAATTTAAAGGCACACAATACAGTGACGCATATTACAGCCACGTACAAGCCATTACTATAAGAGAAAATATTACGGACATATCTACTAACAACATGCCACCCAAAATAAAAAAGCACACGTCAAGTAGGACAAAAGACACGGACAATCAAATCCTATATAAGCAACATCTCCTGGAAGAACGGTCAGCTCAACAAGTAAACATCAACAAAAGAAAGGCTGAAAGACAAAGAAAAATACGAGCAAATAGATCGATTAAAGAAAAAGAGTGTCAGAAAAACGCTAAAAGAGAAAGACTCAGAAGAACAAACCTTACAAAAAGTTGGCATTTACTTGCCAGAACCAGTATTCAGCCACGGTCAGTTATATATTGCATTATCAAGAGTTAGAAGTTTTCCAGATGTTGTTGTCAAGGTTGTAGATGGTCCTGAACAAAGTAAACTCTTGCCAAACTCAGAAAGAATATTTATAAGAAATGTTGTCTGTAATGAAATTTTATAGAAAAATTTCATGAGGTAAAAAAATAGAAAATTTTTCCTAAATATCTTCTTCAGATATTGTGTATTACAGATTATTACAAAGTTTTATACTAAGGCAATATTAATTATACTTACTGTATTGTCATATACGTTTCTATTTTATTTTTATTATTATTTTACTTTAGGCTTCTTGCAAAAATATTTTTGACAAAAAAAAATTAAGACAAGAAACAGAATGAGGTCAACGTCCCTTGCCATTTAATATAGGCTGGTCCAACTAATGTTCATGCACTACCGTTCTAACGCCCGTTGTTGTAATGGGCTTAATGTCTAGTACTATAATATTTCTATAGACAACGTTATACTTTGAAACTTCTTGCACGCACACTCTACCTGGAAGGGAGCCTCTCTCTGTATAGCCTTTCCTAAGATTCCTTCCATTTTTTTTAATTACAAGGTTTTTTTAAATTTTTGGGAAGTTTTTTCTTGTCTTCTTAAGGATTCAAGGGTGCAGTCAAAAAACAGGGCATGTTGAAGCCCATTGAGGCATTCCTTGTGTGATTTTGGGCCATACAAGAAATACATTACTATTGTTGTTGTTGTTGTCTCTCTATTATAAAAAAAAATCTTATCTGGGAGACGAGACGTGATCTTCTCGGAAGACAATTGGATGTCCCGTGAGAAAAGGCAGAGAGGCAGAACAGGACCAGAGAAAATACAGTCCCCTGCGGCGCTCCTGTGTTTCTGACCACAATGTCAGACCTGCAGTTCCCGAGACGCACATGCTGAGGTCTGTCTGTAATATGACAAAACAACTAAATCCGTTACCAAGATCAATAAACTTTCCACATTCGCCCACACTTCTTGTGTCCTACTGCGCTCCCAAAACACGTGTCTGATTGTCTCCACCTGGGCACAGTCTGGTCTTGGACACGTCCTTGTCTGTGTCAACCCTTGTCTATACATCCTCTTCCCCACTCGCTCGTCCAGTTCAAGTTTTTTAAAGCCCTTTTGACTGTACCACTGCCCAGATATCCACTTCAAACTTTATTGTCCCTCCTCCATTGTACCCCTCACAGCCTTATACAAATCTTTCTGTTTGCATCATAAAACAGTCTCTGCAAATTCCTTTTGATTTGTTTTCAGTTTTGCTGCACATTCATAGACTCCTGGTCTCTTTTCTGCCCTTGGTGTCAAATTTAACCACACTGTCAGAGTCCTCATTGCTGATGTGACTCACAGAGCTACAAAATATTGGAATTTGTGTATAAAGGCTAAATTGTTAAAATCTCTGTCATATCACATTTGACTCTAGCTAGCACTATTCCTGACTTTTTAAACAACTCTCATGGCTTGTGTTTCAGTGCTGGTGCATATACATTTATTACTGTACTTATTTCTCCACTATCTAATCTAAGTTTCATTACTATGTACCTACAATTTATTACCGTGTCCACTTTAACAATCTCATTATTTGGATTTTTTTATTAACTCCGCCATTCCTGCATTTCTATTTTCATTTGTTCTAAAAAAAATGCTGGTCCCTTCTTCCAACAATCTTCATATTTTTTATATTTGGCTCTTAAAGGAATGTCACATTCCTTTATCACTGTTTTGTCTGCTTTAGCAGCGTCAAGAGAGACAACAATTAGCTCTCTTCTTGCAATTTGCTCTATACTTTTTACATTAAGGGATGCAATTTTTAACATCTATGTGCATTGGTTTATATTTTTTACATCTTCTTGCCTTTTCTTTTCACTATTAAAGGTTATTAAAAGTTTGTTTCTTGTCCCATTTTCCCTTTATTTCTTCCCTTTTGCCTTGCGTCTCTGCTTTAGATTGACATTTCCAGGAGGTGTGGCGAGTTGAAATGACCTCATTGGCTGAATCAGATAGTCATTTGCATATAGTGCTGTTTCATTTATTTTACTTTATTTTGATAGTTTCAGCATCCATATGACACACAGTTTTACATTTTGCCTAAAAGAACTACATGTTTCCTTTTGTTAAAGTCTACTTATTATATTATCTTCAAATTGCTAATTTTATGAGAGTACAGTTGAGTACCACAAAGCAGAATATGTTTAAGTTCAGAGGGTTGCTGCTGAGCCAAGGTGGTCAGTAATGGATTTTAGCTCTTTAAGTATTTGTCCAGTAGGTTTTCTCATGAGAGAAAGCCACCTTGTTTTGTAGAAAAAAACATTATGACCTTTTTTTTTGTTTGCTTCATTTTAATTTGTAGTGATGGAAAGTTCGGATCATTTTACTGACTTGGATCTTTGAGTCTCAGTCAGCAAAATGAATGAATCATTTTTCGAGTCATTTTGTTCAATTCTCTTTCCGGCTCAGACTGCATAGGTTAAGCTTATGGGGCTTTCACGTGATGAACGAACGAGTCAAACCCGAAGACTCGAAAGATGAACTAATCAATTCTGTTTCCGGCTCAGACTGAGTTGGTTAAGCTTATGGGGCTGTCACGTGATGAACGAACGACTCGAAAAACCCGAAGACTCGAAACAGGTGAATCAATTCCAATACAGAAACTATAGGAAGTTGTGCAAATGTGCATGCGCGACTGAACGAATCACTCCCACGAGATGACTCGTTCTTCCCGAGTCACATTAAAGATTCGTTCAAAATGAACGAATCGTTCAAGAACGACCCATCACTATTAATTTGTGATATTTTATTTAGAGAGAGCTATGCTTTGTAGCCTTAGTCAATTTTTGCAAAGTGTTTGATTTAGTTGATCAAGCTGCCCTGCGTGGACCTCTGAGGGTTTGTGGGATCACCTCGAGGTTACTGGATATCATGGTTGGCCTGTACACTGGTACTGGGAGTGCTGTGCAGAGTGGAGACAGGACATCTGTGTTTTTCCCAGTTGATTCGGGGGGTCCATCAGGGGTGTGTTCTACTCCTACTCTGTTCAATGCTTGTATGGACTGGGTGTTGGGAAATGTTGTGGGGTCCAGTGGCTGTGGGTCATCTGTTGGTGAAGAAAGATTCATGGATCTTGACTTTGCTGACGATGCTGTGATCTTCGCAGAGTCAATGGAGGCTCTGATCGGGGTTCTCGAGAGACTGAGTGAGGGGTCTGAGTGTCTGGGCTTGTGAGTGTCCTGGATAAAAACCAACATCCAGACCCTTTAATGACCTCTTGGGCCCGGCCATCAGCAGTGTGTCTGTCTGCGGAGAGAGTGTCGAGAGGTTTACTTACATTGGCAGTGACATTCATGTCTCTGGTGACTCCTAATATGAAGTCAGTAGACGGATTGGGAGAGCATGGGGGGTCATGAGGTTGCTGGAAAGGGCTGTATTGCGCTCCTGATATCTATGCAAAAGGACGAAGGTCCAAGTCTTTAGAGTCCTGGTGCTTCTTGTATTGCTATATGGTTGTGAGACGTGGATGCTATCCATTGACCTGAGACAAAGACTGGACTCCTTCAGTACTGTGTCTCTCCGGAAAATCCTTGGGTACCATTGGTTTGACTTTGTGTCGAATGAGTGGTTGTTCATGGAGTCCCGAATGAGGCACATTACCTGCATTGTGAGGGAGCGTCAGTTATGACAGTACAGTCATGTGGCGCGTTTCCCCGAGGGTGATCCGGCTCGTATGATCCTCATTGTTGGGGACCCGAGTGGCTGGACCAGACCAAGGGGTTGCCTACGTAACACCTGGTTGCGGCAGATAGAGGGTCAAGGTGGGACTGGACTGCGTGTCTGCTTGGGGGGTTGCCAGCCAGGATCCCGAGTTGTTTTGTCATGTAGTGGGTGCGGCAGTGCACTGTACCAGTGCAAGCTCCCCAACTTGACTTGACTTGACTTATACTTAGTAATAGCATTCTGGAGCATGCTTAAGGGTAGGGGGTGTCAAACTGGGTTTTTCGCTGATCATTTCACAAATTTATAATTTACTGAATCATTAAGCATTAATGTATATTTAATATTCATATGAAATTGTCCTGTTTCAGAACACAAAACATAAAAACATGTAGAGATGCATAGTTAAAACAAGACACACTTGTTACACACAAGTGAACTGGAATTGGATGGCTTGTTCTCAGGTAATGATTCAATTTATGAAAGAAATGAACATGAATCGTATGACTTGTTTGCGGCTAATAAATCATTTCAGACTCAAAAGAACCAGTAAATGACACATGCCTAGTGCACTCAATGAGCTATTAAAAAAAGTCTGCATTAAAATAAGCCTGAAAGTAAATAATTGATAGAAATAAAACTATTTTATAAGGTTTAATGTATTAGTTGTTGAATTACAAAGGTGTAACATTCCAATGGCCAGACGGAATAATTTCCATGTTATGAATTTATTTGAAACTTTAATAATACAACAGGCACTACACATTGGGTACTTCTGCCTCCCTGGGTCCGCCTCACCACTTGGACCCCTGCTGCTGGGTCTGCTTCCATAGCTGCCTGATTAATAATCCAACACTTCCTCCCTTAAACTGAATTAACCGTCTCAGTAATGTTGAATTGGAGAAAAAAAAAGAAGGAAAACTGCAAGAAACACAATTGGAGAAAATAATAATAATACATAATAATTTAGAGGGTTCCTGTTGAGCTAAGGTGATCAGTAATGGATTTTAGCTCTTTAAGTATTTGTCCAGTAGGTTTTCTGAGTGAAAGCCCCCTTATGTTGTGGTAAAAAGATCATGATCCTTCTTTTTCGTTTTGTTTGCTTTGTCTTACTTTATGTTAATTTATTTAAACATTGCTATGCTTTTGATTTATTGGTTGGATTCTGGAGCATACTTAAAGGTAGGGGTTATCAAGGTCGGTCATCATGATGCACCAACATTGATGGACTGAAAGCCAGAAGTCTACGTGACCATCATCATCAAGTCCTTCCATGAAAACCCTAAATCCAAAGAGGACTGTTTGACTTACGTTAGGTAGATTGCCCAGAGGGGACTGGGTGGTCTCGTGGTCTGGAATCCCTACAGATTTTTTTTTTTCTCCAGCTTTTGAAGTTTTTTTTTTTTGTTTTTTCTGTCCACCCTGGCCATCGGACCTTACTTATTCTATGTTAATTAATGTGGACTTATGTTTATTTTTTATTGTGTCTTCTATTTTTCTATTCTTCATTTTGTAAAGCACTTTGAGCTACATTTTTTTTGTATGAAAATGTGCTATATAAATATATGTTGATTGATTGATTGATTTCCTCTGATCACCTCCCAAATTTATAACTTATTCTGTTTGTATTTTCATTCGCCTCCTAGATCGCCGCTTAATAGTGAAGTTTACAACAGTAGTGTCATCTAGTGGCCATTTTGAGTATTACACCTAAAAGGATTCACCTCATGGTACTTCTGTTTCATCGTAGTGTTGAATTACTGTATTAATAATAGTTTTAGGGGTGGCACGGTGGGTAGCGCTGCTGCCTCGCAGTAAGGAGGCCTGGGTTCGCTTCCCGGGTCCTCCCTGTGTGGAGTTTGCATGTTCTCCCTGTGTCTGCGTGGGTTTCCTCCCACAGTCCAAAGACTTTAAAAGGTTAGGTGCATTGGTGATCCTAAATTGTCCCTAGTATGTGCTTGGTGTGTGTGTGCCCTGTTTTGGGCTGGTGCCCTGCCCGGGGTTTGTTTCCTGCCTTGTGCCCTGTGTTGGCTGGGATTGGCTCCGGCAGACCCCCGTGACCCTGTAGTTAGGATATAGCGGGTTGAATAGCTTTAGTTCTTTTTTGCAGACCCCTGCCCTTTGGGGATGAGTTTTGTCAGCAAAGTGCAGCAAAAAATGCAAACTGGAGCCTTCTCAGGAATAAAACTAAACAAAAAGGTGGTGTTATATGGGAAGTTCCATGAAAATGTAAAAACATTGGGTGAGAATCAATATAATAAAGAATAACATTTGGAAAGTAGGAAACGTAAACAAAAGAAAAGTGCTGTCAGCTTTAAATGTGCTTCAGATGGCACCTTTAAAAACCACGCAGAAATGGCAAGAAAAAGGATAAAAAGTACAAAAGTGCCTTTGGAGCCCTCTTATCCCCTTCATTTGTTTGTAACGTTTGACCTGTAAGCAGACTGTACTTTTTAAAATAGAAACAGAAATGTTGTTATTTCTTGATGATCATTCAGCTAAATCTTTTTTCCTTGGGTACAATACACTAGAGAGAAAAATGAGCTGAGAGATTACATTTGATGGTTTTTAAAAATCACACTTTAAAACTTGTAAATATGATATAAAAAGTAGTAAATATCAAAAATAAATAAATTACATTTATACCTTATATTTGTGTTTTAATTTGTTTCATAATATGTTCAATTGCCCAGAAATCCAATCAATGAGTTCTCTAATTTTATAACATTCTTCTGTTTGTATTTTCATTCGCCTCATAGATCGCCGCTTAACAGTGAAGTTTGCAACAGTAGTGTCATCTAGTGGACATTTTGAAAATTACATCTAAAAGGATTCACCTCATGGTACTTCTATTTCATTGCAGTGTTGAATTACAGTATTAATAATAGTTTTAGGGGCGGCACAGTGCCTTTATTACAAATTTGTTGAATTCTTAAAGGAGAATAAATGCCCTCTTTAGTTTAATGCTGGCTGTTATTCATTGACTGCTGGATCCATTTGGCATTCAGTGCTACAGACTTATCAAGTCGGGGTCCGCACGTTCAGACAGCTTCACTTTTTAAGCTAGCCATATTTTCTTCAAAATTTTGTCCTTTATTTTTAGTTAACATGACCATTCTTTGTAAACACTCAAACTCATTTTACAGAATTTAACTTGCTTTGAAAACATCTGGTAAAAACAATCTTATAGTGAGAAATGAACACTTAGAGATCATTACAATACAGTTTTAAATGAGAGTAAATGAAAATGGATATAAGGTGGTGAACATGCATATGGAGAAGAGGATGGGAATATTCACAGCCCTAAAGCTATCAATAGATAGATAGATAGATAGATAGATAGATATGAAATGTACTACAGATCGATAGATAGATATGAAAGGTACTATAGATAGATAGATAGAAAAGGCTTATAATGAGGACATAACATTTACAGATCATTACAATGCAAAATGGGGGACTTGGCAACCCTGACTATGCCCATTATTGCACACTTTTAATTACAATGGCAGTAGATCAGCACTTTTAGGAGGCGTGGTGAAATACAATGACAGCATTGGCCGATTCATATGTTCATTTGCATATGGTGATGTTTCTTTTATTTTAATTTATTTTGATGTTTTTAGCATCAATAAAAATAACAGATTTATGTTTCAACTTTAAAAGAACTATATTCTTGCCTTTTATGAAGGTCTACATGTTATATTTTCCTAAAATTGCTAGTTTTATGAGCACACCTTTGAGTACCACTAAGCAGAATGTGTTTGAATTTAATGGGTTGCCAGCATACAAAAGCCATTATTAATGGATTTTAGCTCTTTATTTATTTTTCTAGCAGGGTTTCTCACAAGTAAAAGACCATTATGTTGTGAAAGAAAGAAAAGGATTTTTTTTAGTGTGTAGTGTTACCTTTTGCTGTTTAGAAAATGTTTGGGATTTTTTGAGAAAACAGAAATGTAACGGTTCAGCTTCTTAATTTATATTTCATGAAAATTCTTGTAGCAGAATCTTTGTTGCATCAATTTTGGGGTTCCGACAGGTTCAGTTACTGTAAGGTTGACTTTTTCAAGATGATTTTTTCTAGGATTTTGGAAGTTATAGTAGTTGATATTGTGTTAAATGTTTTAAGTCTGCTTGTCTGTCACACAAAAATGTGTACATTCCTGGCCTTTGAAACTTGACATTGGATTCAGTGGACAGTTCATGCTGGGGCACAGTCGGCATCACCCATGAAACAGATTACTGGGTCACAGTGGCCCCAAAATCGGGTTGCAACTATGGACAGTGGAGACACAGCGGTGACCCTCAAATGATAGAAAATGCACGACTTGAGTTATATAAAAATAACAGCCAAGTGATCACACCGCATGTCTGGCATGAAAACAGAATGGAGGTGCAGGTACATGGCATTGCTGCCAGGAACAGAACCTCAAAGACTCTGGAGGTAAAGGCACAGAGGTACAGCCACCAATAACACCGTCAAGCGCATTACACAGTCCACTTCATGTCCCTTCTTATTGCAAGTGGTGGTGCGGTTATGCACATCATATACCATGACAGACAAGAACGGCATGGCGACGTGGCCTTACTAAATTACGTGAGGCACATTTCACAGGCCATCTGCTGAGCATAAAGTGCAGGAAATGAACTTCAGCACAAAACAAAGTGATACAAACCATCATGTCTAGAACAGGAATAACACCCGTGACTGCCACTGACAGTAAGATGCACATCACACACCAGTGACATGTGCGTGAACTATGGGACAAATGAAAATGGATCAGATGGGTGCTGAACATGCACATGGAGAAGATAATAGTAAAGCCGCTATGTTACACCAGCATTCAAGTTCACAGCACTAAAGCGATAGACTTTTCTGAACCTGCCTATTCAATTTAAGGTTGAGGGGAGCCAGAAATAAACCCTGGATGGGGGATGCCAGTCTATATAACAGGGCACTCTCTTGGTCATACCCATACTTGCTAATGCCAGGCCAATTTAGATAGATAGATAGATAGAATTAGAATACAAGCGCACTATCAACTGCTCCTTATCTTTTGCAGACATGAGAGCTGCTATTGATAATCCCCAAGTACACGGTGCATACATGTGATAAAAGAACCAAACAAACACCACACAGAGACACCAGACAAGTTTAATCACTTACAATGTCCTTACCTGTTTAGATGAAGTGTTTAAGCAAACACTTTCAAGGCCTGAAAATGCAGACATCTCTCCTCATTTGATCAGAGGAGCACAGGATTTCATTTATGCTAAACAGCCTTTACACCCAAGACCTTAGAAATAGAAGGACAGCTGAACAAGAAGACAAACTACAAGTGCAAACAGATGGCAGTCAGGTACTGTCTTAAGAAGTTAAAAAGTACTTCATCATGTCTACTCAGGACCAACGCCATATTACTCATAGAACTCTTGATAATTCATGAGTAATGCTTACCTGCTAAAATATATTATAACTTCCACAGGAACTGCAAGATACTACGGAAACGTATTCGGGCCACAGAGAAGAAGAAAAATTTCAGACACAGTGAAGAAAAAAAAAGTATACGTCGAGAATAAAGTCAGCATGTCAACTTTAAAGCAAAAACTGAATGGAATTAAATGACCAATCACTGTTGAAAGATGGGGCAAGGGGCCCTCGACAGTTGTGTTAGAGGAACTGCAATCACAAATGTGTTCACCAACCGCTAAATATGGTGAATGATAAGGCAGGGCATCTGTCATCTTATTGAACTTGTGGGACATGGAGATGTAAATGAAAATTTCATTCTCTTCCATATCAACCAGTTTCTGGACAGGGTTGCTGTGTAGAAGAAACTGCAACAGGAGAAGAATTTCTAACTGCTACAGTAATATCCTTAGAACGCATTGAAGAGCTAATGTCCCCACGAGCTGCAGCATACAATTATGTAGATCGTCAACTAGTGTGTCCATATACCGATATTCTTCTAAATATGATTTGTCAATTGCTAAATTGCTATTGCTAAACTTCCTTCTCTTATCAGTCAGAACTACTAGAGGAAGAATGGAAGAATACAATATATATGAAGAATAACACATTATTTAGATGACTGAACATAAGAGTAAACTTTTCAGCAAGACCTACAACATCATTCTCCCCACTTTGGTTACACGCTCCACATTGATAAAACTCATGCTTGACACCAGAATACAAAAATGTTTAGAAGTGTGGACTCCCATTCCTCCCAACTGAAGACGCCCGATTGGTCATTTGATTATATTCTGTTTTGGCATGATTAATGCATGGTCTTGAATCAAAATGCATTACATTCAGAGTGGCCGCTAATCTCTTAAAGTTAAATAAGTAAAACAAATAAATAAGATTGTATTTTCATATTGAATCCTTTAAAAGCCAGAAGAGACTTTACTCCATTGAGCCCCTGAGCAAGGCCCTTAACCTGCAATTGTTCCATCCTGGGTATGACGGTAATCTGCATCCATCCCTGCAAGCAATTCCTCCAACTGGCCAGAAAAACCCGGGGTTTGGTGGCAGGACTGGCACTCCAGCGACTGTAAAAAACCTCACACTGTCCAGTGTGGTGCTGAGGTGTCACCTGCTTGACTTGGATCTCAATCCGGGTGGTTTGCCGTGTGGTGGTCCTGTATTTCAGAATGTCTTTCACCTTACACTCCAAAATTCTAAACTTAGACCTTCAAATGAGGGTCTGCTTATCATTCCAAGAGCTAAACTTGAAAGAAGTGGTGAGGCGGTCTTCTGCTGTTACGCACCTCAAATCTGAAAGAGCTTACCGATAGAAATTCGCCAGGCTAATATGGTGGAGCACTGCTAAAAACTCATTGTTTTAACATTGCTTTCTTGTAGCTTCATTTTTGTTTAATCCTGACATGCACTTAATTATCATTATCATTCATGGTGGCTCCGAGATTCATACTAACCCCTACTTGCTCTGCTGCTCTTTTTCCGGTTTACTGTGTTGTTGTGATCTGCGCCACCACCATCCGATAAAAGTCCCTATTTTGATAGAGTAAAGGCCAGAAGTCCACATGACCTTCATCATCAAGTTCTTCCATGTGAACCCTGAAAACCATGAAGACTGATTGAGGTCATTTATGTTAGGCAGAATGCCTAGAGGGGGATGGCTGGTCTCGTGGCCTTGGAACCCCTGCAGATTTTATTTTTCTTTCTCCATCCGTCTGTTGGTTTTTTTTTTTTTTTCTGTCCTCACTGGCCATCAGAACTTACTTTTACTCTATGTTAATTAGTATTGCCTAATTTTATTTCTTATATACTGTATTTTGTCCTTTTTTCCTCTTTCTTTGTACTGTAAAGTACTTTGAGCTCCATCATTTGTATGAAAATGTGCTCTAGAAATAAATGTTGTTGTTGTTGCTGTGGGTACGGCAACGTGCTGTAATCAGCGCATGCTCCTAACCTCTCTTCTCTCCTCTCTATTGCTCATAGATTACAGCTGGATCATTTTCCTGCAGATCATATAATGTGGTTTACCTAATTCTCTGCATAAAATGTCCTGACACTGCACTCTACGTGGGAGAAACTGGACAAACACTCCGCCAGAGAATGAATTTCCACAGGTGCCACATCAAGCATGGCAGCACAGACGTTCCTGTAGCAGCCCACTTCAACAGCCATGGATACTGTGAGAGGGACTTTAAAGTCACTGGGCTTATGGGAAACTTCAGAACACAGCAAGAGAGAAAATAATGGGAAGTCAAACTCAAACTAAAATTGAATACATTACAACATGGTGTGAACAGAGACAAGAGTTTAATAACAAGATATAAGGATTGTTTGCATCTCTCAGACCGACATAGACAACCTGACTACAGACCCACATTGGATGGAAAAACTCATTAGAAACTTCAAAAGACTTTGTTGGGCAGTTATCTTATCCAAAGATCTTGACCATACATTGTTCTTCTCTCTTGTTAAATGAATGTTAGCCTGAAGAGGTCTATTAATTTTTTACATTTAAGATGTCTCACTTAAAGATTGTTGTTACTTGTCCTAGTGTGTGTATAATAACACATGGAACTCCAGTTTCTGTATTCCATCTTTGCCTGAAGAAGGGGCCTGAGTTGCCTCGAAAGCTTGCATATTTGTAATCTTTTTAGTTAGCCAATAAAAGGGGTCATTTTGCTTGACTTCTCGCTGCATTCATAATGGCTAACATGGTACAACACTCTAGTACTACAGCTTACAGCTTAATAGCTTAGTTTGTAACAGTAGTGTCATCTAGTGGCCATTTGTAGTATTACATCTAAAAGGATTTGCAACATGGTATTTATATTTCTTTAAGTGGTGAATGTAGAGAACAGCCAAGCAAAATGACACCTTTTATTGGCTAACTAAAAAGATTACAGTATGCAAGCTTTCGAGGCAACTCAGGCCCCTTGCCTGAAGAAGGGGCCTGAGTTGCCTCGAAAGCTTGCATACTGTAATCTTTTAAGTTAGCCAATAAAAGGTGTCATTTTGCTTGGCTTTTCTCTACATTCATAATGGTTAACACGGTACAACAACCTAGTACTTTAAGTGGTGAAAAAAGACTGTTAATAAGAGATTAATTTCTTTATTACAGAATCACAAGTTTATATCCTTCTGTTTAACTGTCTAATACAGAAGACTTCAGTTGTAATGTGATGTGGACAGAGCTAGTTCTAGGATTTTTGCTGCCCTAGGTAAAGTTGTAAATGGTGCCCTGTCACCCCCTTTGCCTTGAGAGGAGTCATCACTGCCAGACGTGTACATTCAGACCTGGAGACAGGACTGAGGACTGCAAAGTATTTAGGACCTCAAATTTACAATTTGAGAATGTCGAGTTAAATCAACGTCTGTTTAAATAATAACACATTTTATTTATACAAGGCATCTTTCTAAGCACTCAAGGACACCGAACAAACAATAAATAAAAAAAGCACATTATAAACAGAACTTAAAAAATCAGAAAAAATAAAAAATTAAAACCAAACAAAGCCACTGTAATCATAAAGAAAAGGCCATTTTAAACAGATGGGTTTTAAGTTTACATTTGAAAGTTGAAAATGATTCGATATTTCTAAGCCCAGTAGGTAGTGAGTTCCAGGGCTTGGGAGCAGAACGGCTGAATTCTCTGCTCCCCATGGTGGTTAGATGGGCGAGAGGGATGGTCAGATGGATGTAAGGTTACGGGAGGGAATGGCAACATGAAGAAGGACAGACAGATGTGGAGGGATGAGGTTATGAATGGCCTTAAATGTTAACAGTAGAAACTTCAAAACTTAATTGAGAGCCAATGAAGCTGCTGCAAGACCGAAGTAATATGGTGAATAGGCGGGGTTCAAGTAATGATGAGAGCAGCAGAATTCTGGACTAGCTGAAACTTATTGCAATAGTCCAGACGAGAAGTAACAAGACTGTGAACAAGAATGGCAGTGGTATGGGAGTGAGGGAGGGGCAGATGTGATTAATATTACGTAGGTGGAAGTAAGCAGACCGGGTGATGTTATTGATGTGAGATTGGAAAGATAAAGAGTACTATCAAGGATGACACCCAGACTCTTGACCTGAGGTGAAGGGGAAACAGAGGAGTTATCAATAGCAAGTGAAAGATTATCAGATTTGCATAATGATGATTTTGTACCAATGAGGTACCTATTGTAGGCACGGAGCTGGACAGTTTGACATCTGTGGTAGAGCGACGGGTGCTGAGCAGACTCCTGTCAATCATGGAGAATCCACTGCATCCACTGAACAGGATCATCTCCAGACAGAGGAGCAACTTCAGTGACAGACAGCTGTCACCGTCCTGCTCCACTGACAGACTAAGGAGACCCCACACTATGCGACTTTTCAATTCCACCCGGGGGGGTAAATGCTAACATTACTCAAAGTTATTGTCTGTCTGTATACCTGCATTTTTATCACTCTTTAATTTAATATTTTCTTTATCAGTATGCTGCTGCTGGAGTATGTAAATTTCCCCTTGGGATTAATAAAGTATCTATCTATCTATCTATCTATCTATCTATCTATCTATCTATCTATCTATCTATCCATCCTAACATTCTGTTAGCTTTGTTGATGAAGCCATTAAGAAAGCTAACAGAATATCAGGTTATATAGCACAATGAGTGAAATACAAGTCATAAAGCTAAAGCTCAATCTTTATAACACACTGGTGAGGCCTCATCTGGAGTACTGGGTGCAGTTTTGGTCTCTAGGCTACAAAAAGAACATAATAGCACTGGAGAAAGTCCAGAGAAGAGAGACTAGGCTGATTCAGAGGCTACAGAGGTTGAATTATGAGGAAAGATTAAAATAGCTGAGCCTTTATAGTTTAAGCAAAAGAAGATTAAGAAGTGACATGATTGAAGTGTTTAAAATTATGAAGGGAATTAGTACAGTAGATCGAGACGGTGACTTTAAAATGAGTTCATCTTGAACATGGGGACACAGTTGGAAACTTGTTAAGAGTAAATTTCGCACAAACATTAGGAAATTCTACTTTACACAAAGAACGATAGACACTTGGAATAAGCTACCAAGTAGGGTGGTAGACAGTAAGACGTTAGGGACTTTCAAAACTCGACTGGATGTTTTCTTAAAAGAAATAAGTGGATAGGACTGGCGAGCTTTGTTGGGCTGAAAGGCCTGTTCCCGTCTAGAGTGTTCTAATGTTCTATCTATCCAACCTCAGTTTTGTCACTGTTTAATTTAAGAAAATTTGAAGAAAACCAGGATTTAATTTCAGCAATGCAGTCAATAAGCGAAGATGGTGGAAAAGAAGAGGAGGGTTTACTAGCAAAGGTAGAGCTGGCTGTCATCAGCATAACAGTGAAAATTAATGTTATATTTATGAATAATATTGTCAAGTGGAAGAAGGTAAATAATAAAAAGAAGAGGCCCCAGGACAGAGCCCACCTGAAGTAACAGCGGTAGGTTGGGATGTGAAAATTTTAAGCTGAATGGATTGAGTGCGGCCTGAGAGGCAGGATCTGAACCAATCTAGTGGAGTGTGGGTAACGCCAATCAAAGATAATCTATTAAGGAGAATGGTGTGACAAATAATATCAAAGGCCGCAATCAGGTCAAGGAGGATGAGAATAGTAATTAAATCAGAGTCAGCAGCCATAAAAAGGTTGTTAGTAATTTTAAAAAGTGCCGTTTCTATACTAAACAGACTGGAACTCTTCATATAGATTAAGCTTACAAGAATGACTCATAAAAACACACTCTTGAGGGGGTGCCATTTCGCAAAAAAAGTAGAGATGTATTAGAAGCCTTTATTTATTGCTTTTAACATAAGAAAAGTAAGTCTCACTCTCAATTTTTCCTGTTATTTAAATGAGTCTTTTTTTTATATCTATAAGAATGTCAGTTAAAATGAATGGATTGTTTCTTTAGTCTCTTCTAAATGCTCATCGAGCACAGTGGACCTCAGTTGAACAGGATACTCCAGTCGGTAAGAGAGTAAACATTTTATTCTCATTTCATGATTTTTACTCCACTAAATAATACATTATTCTTTTACATATTTATAGAATTTCATGAGTTTGACTTCAATAAATAATCATTTTTCTTTTGTACGTTTACAGATTTACTAATATTCTGGAGGTTTGGGTGCCAAAGGCTCTAGGG